>NC_091745.1:53343127-53465627 GCF_043380555.1 Nothobranchius furzeri
TATATATATATATATATATATAGTGATTTGTATTTTATTATTGTGATGGTGTGTGTGAATGGGTGGATGACCGACTGTGTTGTGAAGCGCCTTGGGGGGAAGGTGCTATGCATCTGGGAAATGAAATACTAAATGTTTCCACGTACCCCCTGTAATGTGCACATACCTCTAGGGGTATGAGTACTACCAGTTGGGAATCACTGGTGTAACGGACAGCAAACAACTGACTATGGATGGCAAGCCACATTCAAAAGATCTCTGGAGCAGAGTTGTGTCCAGACATAAGGAAGGAGGTGCAAACAAAAAATCTCTAAGGTTTTATCAATCAAAGAGCACAATACAGTCTTAGAAAAGGTGGCAAGGACCCTCCAAACTGGATGGCCTCTACACCAAACAGTACACCTGGTGTATTTTCAATGCAGCTCACCATCCACAACACATCACACCTACAGTCAAGCATGGAGGTGGTAGCATCTTGTTGCGGGGGTGTTTCTATGCCTCAGGGACTGGGGCTCTGGTTAGGGTCGAAGGAAAAATGCATGGGGCAAAGTAACATCAAATACCGTATTTGCACGACCATAAGGCGCACCTAAAAGTCTTAAATTTTCTCCAAAATGTACGCCGTGCCCTATGGTGGGGTGCACCTATTGTGTTGTTGTGAGACGCGAACGTAGTAGAAGACAAGGGGCATGGCGTGAACGTGCGGACGTGAGCGAAGACAGACCTGTGGATCTGCCACATCGTCATCAACATCCTCGCTATTTGCCTCAGACTCCAGCTGTGAGTCTCCGTCCACTTCCTCTGCTTCCAGTTAAAAAACAGCAGTACTATCTGAAATGCCTGGTGGACATTTATCCTTCTCATCATCCATCAAGCCTAATAAAAGCCTACTAAACTGCAGCGACAATATATCTGTTCGGATCGCTCTAAAATATGAAGTTTACCGTCAATATCTGTCTAATTGTTTGTTGTTACTCCGTTCGCGCCACTCCTTTCCCCGCGAAGCGGCTCGTTTTGCGCACATCTCGTTACTCGTGCAGCCTTCCTCTCTCTCTCAGCTGCATAATGATACTTTTTATCAATTTGAATATGTAAGACTTCCACCAACAGCAAAAGGATCTCGTGTTTTTGTGGGGTTTTTTATGTTCACAAGCACATTCCCTCTCTCGGATTACTAAACTGCTGTTTTGACAAGTTGTCAGATTGTCTAAAAATAGGTCGTTTTTTTTTTTTAGTTTAGTATAACTCCGCTTTTACGTTGCCCATTAACAAAATTTAAAAACTGGGGTGTAGTTTATAATCTCCTTTTTAAAGCCGAATTGAAACCGAAACTCAGGGAGGCAGAGTCTAGCTGCTACAGAGTCCCAAATCAGACCTGTTCAAAAGACGCGGATACGCGTCCATGGACCCCAGAGGGTTAATAAAACACAATTCAAGTCACACTATTTTCTTAGGCCTATTAATAACACACATATGATTATGTTCATGTGGAAAGTTTATGTGGTTAAATCCACCAACTACCGGTAAACACATTCTGAACTTCAACACAGCGCATCAGCGCTTGAAGCGGCGCTGCGACCCATAAACCTCTGATTTTATTGAAATGTTTCTCTCTGTTTTTTCTTCTTTGGGTTTTATTATTGTTTTATTGTATTTTATTACGTGTTTTGTGTAAAGTGACCTTGGGTGTCCTGAAAGGCGCTTTTAAATAAAATGTATTATTATTATTATTATAAAGTACCAGAACCGCTCACGGCGCATGCGCAATCATGCATCAACACTGCTCGCCCGCTATTTTCCTAATAACACACGCTGTTCGTTTTTATTTCTACACGTTTTTTTACTCACAAAGATTGTCAAGAAAGCATGCTTGTCGTGTTCATGTCAAATTAAACTGATCACAAAACACAGATCAACTTTCTTTATTTTGTTTTCCTCATCTAACACCCATAAATCCCTGTGTGTCCTCCTGTAGCACTCCCGGTGTACGCCTGGCTTTAGTAGGAGGGAGAACCGCGATTATCGCTTTGTTGCGCATGTCTCATTGAAAATGAATGGAGGAGAGGCGAAGTTGCCTCCCGTGTGTCGAGCCCATTAGAAGAGCACGAGCCGTCAGCGCACGCAATGAGGAAGTGCACGTGCGCTCTAAACCAGGTCTGAACCAGGACTAGACCAGTAAAGTGAAGCATGCTTTTGGCTGTTTATAATTTTCACAATGTCTGGTTTGCACTGATATGTTCCGAGTCCCGAGCCCGCACAGATGTTTTACCGGTACGTTTTACCGTGCCCGTGCCCTATAACCCGGTGCGCCTTTTGCATGAGTTAAATACCAAAAAGACACCCGTAACTGAAGCTGTGCCCTATAACACGGTGCGCCCTATGGTCGTGAAAATACGGTACTCAAAGAAATCCTTCTGATCAAAGCCAGAAAGTTAAAAACGGGCAGAAGATTAATCTTTCAACATGACAACGATCCAAAGCACACAGTAAAATTAAGCCAGAGTGGCTGAAGAACAAAAAAGTGAATATCCTCAAGTGGCCCAGTCCGAGCCCAGACCTAAATCCCACTGAATATCTGTGGGGGAATTGAAGATTGAAGTTCACCAATGCCTGCAATCCAGTTCGACCAAACTTGAACAGTTCTAAAAAGAATAGTGGGCAAATATCGCTCGAACTAGATTGGGGGGGGGGGGGGGGGGGGGGGGGGGGCAATACTTTATTGATCTCAGTATTTCTTGTTTTTTACCCACTGCATCCGTTTCACTTGGTTGGGGAAGAAACACTACTCATCTGTTCTTCATTTACACAGGGCTCAACTTTCTGAGCTTGGTAAGACAGATGTTTAAGAGATTTTGTTGTGCCATGTGGTTGTAAACTGTAGCCTGTGGTCAGTAGAACCAGTCATTGAGGGCCACCATCCTGCTTCAACACCTCTGATTTAATTCAACAGCCAACTAACAAGCTTCTGCAAAATTTTATATGCCAAGAAGGGACTATAATACCCAATGCATCTTAAAAATGAAAAAATGCTGTTATTTTATATTTCTGGAATCCCCTTAATAACAAGTTTTTAATGTCATGCAATTTAAACATTTAAATAACCTTTTCTGTCTTTTAAGTAGGGATGCACGTTTACCAAAATTTACTATTGACGCCACTTAACAGTTAATAGTCAGTTAACTGGAAACCAACTAACCGCTTCATGTTTGAGCACATTTGTTTGGTCATGCAACAAGCAGATTTCTTCTTCTGCCATTGCCCAGTAAACATATTTTATAGCGGTGCTCTTGCGCTCTCTGGTGGCACGAAATATATTGCACCCAGCACAGCAGAAGGACTTGAAGCAGTTAACCGGGAAACACTAGTTTACCCGGTTATAAGCTAACGGCAATTAACCGGTTAACTACGTACACCCCTTATTACTAAAAATGACTACTTTTCTATTACAACCCACATGGAGTCTCATGGTAACTTCACACACTTTTTAATTATGTTTGTTCTGCAATATTTATGTCAAGGTCTCATTGACGATAGTTAAGTGAACATCGTTTCTCTTATATTTGAGTGGGTAAGACCTGCGCTGAAGCCCCGAGCAGGAGGTAGGGCTGGGAAACCATTGACTCCAGGGCATTCAGTCAGAGGTTATTTGAGCTTTATTAAAAAGTGGGGCTATTACTAGCAACACCAAAGCCATCAAGGCCAGTACACATATGTAGGCCACCTCCTCCCCCTGTAAGATCTACATGCCAACTAAATACTATCTTCTAACACTTTCTCTGCATCAGAAAGATAGTTACTCACCTGGACAGTGGTACTTATTTCAGCAGCAAAGCCTCCGGTCACCGGTGCCTCGTGACTGATGAGCAGACGTCCAGTTTTGACCACAGACTGAAACACAAACAGATATTTGTGAGTGGTAGATCCCAGGACATGTGGTAAATAAGAAGAACTTAACTATAGAATGCATTTTATCATCTCATACCAGGTTGAGTCAAAGTGATAGTTAAAGGTGACAATAACCGATTGGTGGATACTGGTTTTTAGATTTTCACCAACGCATAATGGCACTTGGAATGGTGCCAAGTCCCAGCTGTAAGGGAGACCATGTGGAGGTGCAAACCACAAGAGGTGGCACTCCAGCCCCAGTAGACGGGTGCTACCAAGAATGAGTGGTTCACTTGATTCTAAATCTGCTGACTTCCCTCAGGGCACATTTGTGTCTGACAGCATAGTGTCAAATGTGTGAGTGTGTGTGTGTATATAAAATGGAAATGACAAAACATTATGAGCTGGAGGGCTGATTTAGGCTGGCACACAGGTCCAACTGGACAATCACGGACATTAAGAGGTCTCCACCTCCCAGGCATTCGTTTCTGGGTTTTCTGAAACCTGACATTACTGCAGAGGGATGTCTCCACCCTGCCCCTTATCTACTACAGCATAAAACCAATACTATACTATAATCTTATCCAGTGGCCAGTAGTCCAAACCAAAGCTATGTCTGTTCTCTGCTACATCAGCAACTCTTTTCTCTTCTCTATCCAGTTGTGGTAGTGCAGTTTATTTCTAGAAATAAACAGGGCAAACACCTTTAAAACAAAATAAGGTTGATAATAATGTTATATTTGGAAAAGCCAGTCAAATGTAAAGAGAGATTGGGATGACAGCTGGAATGTCCGCCAGACTAACCCTAACCCTTAACCCAATTAAGCAGAAAAAAATTCTGGACCACGTGCCTTTTCCTGCAATCAACAACGCAAATCTATTTAAGCACATAAAGGAGACTGTTGCATACCTCTCTGTCCCTAAAAGCCACAGACCAAACCAAACTGCTATGATAACTACATAGACTCCTTTAAACTACATGGACTCCTTTAAAAAGCAGCTGAAGACTCACTTGTTCAAGCTGGCTTTTGTATGACCTTCTTCACCACTCTCTCTTTATTCTGCTCTCCCCACCCATTCCACCTTCCTCAGGATCCACTGATTTCCCTCTTTTCTATTCACTCTCTCTCCACCTTTACATTTTTTAATCACAGTTATCTATTTTTTGCTCATTTTAAATATATTTCTAATCATTTTCTAAATATTTTTTTATATTTTTACATTTTTTGTTTTTGTCAAGCGCCTCGTGATTTTTATCTTGAGAGGCGCTCTAGAAATTATCTTTTCTTCTTCTTCTTCAATGGTTTTTGTATGAAACTTATGTAGCCAAACTAAATTCCATGTTGAGATTATTACTGAAAGTGCCCATCAAACAACTCATCACCATATGAGGTAAATGAGTGCGGCCAAATACATTATTATACGACACCATCTTCAGGAATGCGGAGGCCAATAACAACACTGGAGTACAATAAACAACAAATGACAATCTGCACAGTGAGGAGAAATCAAGAGAGCAGCTGAGAGCTGGCGATGTCTCAATATGGCATGTTGCTGTAAGGTTTGCCTCAAGTTACATGACTCATAGGTCAGGTGAATAAACAGAGCTGCTGCCCATTCTCCAATCCGCCCCGACGCTGAACCCATTCCTCATCTTAAGCCAACTTGTATTCAAAGTTTGTTAGTATTCAATTTACACTGAGACTCAAACATTGTCTTGATTCCCCTGTCAGTCCACTCCCTGAGGGGACACCTATCACTGCTGCATCTGGAGAACATGCCTCACATGCTCTGAATTCAATAAAGGCTCTCAACTGTTTTCACAATATTTTGGGGCAGAATTCCTAACACAGGACTACAAAAACCAGTCATCTGTTTGTTAAATTTTGCCAACAGGCCTATAGCTTCAAGACAACTAACAGAACTAAAGTATTCACTATTTGTTACCATTCTGAATTTCATATTTTCTTTCAAATGACAAGAGGTCAACAACAACATTTACTGAAAGGGATACTTTAGAATTTTTGAAGCAACATTCTGTGAAGTCAGTGTCTTAGACACGGAAAACAGCTGTTTGAAGTTTGGAGGAGAAAATTAGTTAGGATGTGTCAGACGAGCTAAAGGCTAGTCCGATGGAACAGACCCAAAGCAAAATTCTGTTGCTGAAAACAACTCTATTCTTAAACATTTTCAAAAGCAGTTTGTGCAAATGCCATCCTAAATGTATATTTACATTGATATTTAATAAAATGAGCGTTGTTCATTTACACTACAGAATGTGTAGGTCTGCAACTAAACACATGTTGTAGTACACACCTTTCATGTTTTGTTTAGCATTGTCTCATTTAAAATGCTGTTGTACCAAACGACAAATTGATTATACTGTAGACAAGTGTAAAAGACCATAAACCTCTTCTAAAAAAACAACTTTTGCATGAACTGATTATATTTATGTATTTAGCAGACACTTTTGTCCAAAGCGACTTACAAGTGATAATCGGCATGTTGCCCTTGAGGCTAACAACAATAAAAACAACAACTTGACATCAATCATGGAGAGGGAGGGAACAAGGAGTGGACGGTAGAGAGGGGGGACGGGTGCAGGGAAGGTGCTAGTTATGAAGATGCTCTCTGAAGATCAGGGTCTTCAGGAGTTTCTTGAAAATTGAAAAAGGAAGCCCCTGTTGTGATTAAACATTTATTAAACTGAAGTTGTTTAAGCTGGCAGTAACCCAGTTTGGAAATTGTCCTACTCAAACTAGATGTAAGGATGGCTCTTCAGATACAGATAACTTCAGAGAAAAGATCAAGTGATATGCAAGCTTGACTGATTGAAGAACTGCTTTAATGGAGTGCATGGGTTGAACAAGATACAGCAAGCAGATACACAGCCTTGTCCAACAGCCTGGTCTTGTATCGGCTTTCCTTCAATACCTGACTACATGTGGTTCATTCTATTTTGAACCTATGCTTGTGATGCTACTAGGAATTTACCATCAGCTCTAGGTGAGGCCGTGCTGTTAGCCTGCAATGTAAAGAATTCCTGTATCTTTGTTTCCAAAAAAAGCCACTGCTGAACATAACTCCTTGCAGGTGTTTACCTGTTTTATGAGCATGAGTAACAGCATTTAAGTACAATGTCGTTAATAACGGCATTATTTTTTAGGTAACAAAATAATCTAATTAATTACCTTTCTCAACGTTACAAAGCCTTTACCATTACTGGGCATGTTAAGTGACGCATTAATACCATATGGCTGAATGAAGCACAGTGGTGTCAGGCTTTCTAACAGCCATACTAGTGATGTGTCTAATGTAAAAAAAATTTAAAATGGCTCTAGCGTTGATCAGAACCGGCTCCTTCTTGGAGGACACTGGCTGTGCCCCATCTTACACTGAGCCACTTACAAATGGCAAAAATTAATATGCATGTGCCTCCAATCTGACGGCAGAGCACGCTATACGTACTTCAGATCGCTGTAAAAGCTGGGAGGGAGGAGGTGCACAAAATGCCTGAGAAAATTATTACATTAATGTGAAGGGATCTGTAAATAATCGTGGGGACAAATCTGTAAAAGAGGAGGAAAGAAAACACTTCAGAAAGGTGAGGAAATTACTGAAAACAGGACATGCTGCGATTTTTACATTTAGTCAACAACCAGACATCTCTTATTAATTTTTTATATAGCAATAATTTAACTGATGCTAGTAGTAGTAGCAATTGTATTCTTATTGGTCAAAAGTGAAAATGAAGACACCAACAGCTATGTTCTTACTAGTATAAATTCTAATTAAGGATATAATAGCAACTGCACTGGTAGGAATTAAGTTTGAGTTACCTCAAAATCCCTAAAAACCCAAGGTGGCCTTTTTAACATTTGTAATGGGCCATTCCCATCTGTACCGGGTCGGCCCAGGCCGGGTAGCCCCATTCGGCCCCAGCCTGGCCCGGTTGTTTCCACACATCCTTGCTTAGGTATGCAAGGAATGCAGTCAGAGACACACTCAGCTTCTGGGTAATCAGCATGATAATGAATTGAGCATGCCTTAAGCCCATGTGGGCTGATTCTACCCACCAATCAGAGGCTTGCTCTAATAGAAGGTGTGAATTTGCTGTCAGCAGTGGGTGTGTTGGCCCTGGTCGGCCTGAAGCAGACCCCCTCGAGAAGAGGGCTGAGAATGAGCCTTGGTTGGCCTGGAAAAATACCAGGCCACCCAGATATGTAAACAACCTACGCTGCCCGGCCCGGGCCGACCCGGTACAGGTGGGAATGGGGTCATAGGCAGACTGAATATGTATTCCAGATATCTATACTTCTATTGTTCCCAGTAGATATTAACATTCCAGATATCCACATACACATTTAAGATATTTGAAATGTTTATTCTAGATCTTAAGAATCATTCAAATAAAAACATATTTGACGTTATAAATATTATAGAACCTAACTGTGTTATAAATCATAAAAATAATGTCAGTAACTTTTGAAATGTAGTAACAGAATAACTAACTCAATAACTTTTTGGAAAAAGTAACTTGAAATTATAACTACAGTGGTTCACGATTCAATGAATGCAAGTCAATGGGGCTAAAAAAGCTATTTTCTAATCCGCTTTGCCTTAGCCCCTGGATCACACGTATGTTGTACTTTAATTTAAATGAAATATATTGAAGTGTGTTTCGACCACACCAGTCACGTACTTTGAGATTTATTAGCTTGTATAAGTTCCTGAGTATCGTCAGCATAACAGTGGAAGTTTATCCCATGCTGTCTAATGATTTTACCAATTGGAAGAATATACCGTATTTTCCAGACTATAAGCCGCTACTTTTTTCCCAAGCTTTGAACCATGCGGTTTATAATGAGGTGCAGCTTTACTTAAGATTTTCCTTCACCTGCCAGGGAGCGCTTTAGCAAAAAGTGAAACAGGTGGAAGTCAAAAGTGGAAATCGAAGAAAGTGCTCAATTTAATTTAGCACATGCAAGCAGCCGGCACGACGAAGAATTTTTTTCAAATCCATACCCTGTCATCATGAAAACTACACGTATGAGTTCATATGATGCCGCATTTATGTTGAAGGCCATCGATCTGGCAGTAAAGTAAGTAAGTAAGTAAGTAAAAGTTTATTTATATAGCGCCTTTCACAGATATAAATCACAAAGCGCTGTACAACATGATAAAGATCAGGGCAAATACCTCTAACCAATAAAAACATCAGAAAAAACAATAGCAGTGATAAAATAGAAAATTAAATAATGAGTATAAACAAAGTGAAGGTGTGAACCCGAACAAGCCATCTTTTTGAAACATTTAGGGAGGGAACGCCTGGATGAAAATGTGAGTTTTTAGATCATTTTTAAAGACCTCTACAGTGTTAGAGAGACGAAGACTTGAAGGTAGACTGTTCCAAAGTCTGGGTGCAATAGTCTGAAAGGCCCTGTCCCCTTTGGTTTTCAGTCTGGTTTGAGGAACAGCCAGGAGGTTTTCAGATGTGGATCTGAGGTTCCGTGAGGTGGTGTGTGGGGATAAAAGCTCAGATAGGTAGCTTGGAGCCTGGTTGTTAAGAGCTCTATAGGTCAGGACTAAAACTTTAAACTGAATTCTATATTCTACCGGGAGCCAGTGGAGGGACTGTAAAAGGAGGGAAACAGTGCTGCCGCACGTAAGCTTGGCATGAATTAATCCATGGTTCAGCGCTGGAAACGGCAGCGGGAAGAACTCATTCAAGCCAACTTCACCCCGGGATGATGACAGCAACACGGACAGCGACACTGACATTGCAACAGAAAATGTATGTGACGACGGTCTTCTGAGGCTGTTCGAGTCCGACACTGAAGATGACTTCAGTGGTTTCAGTGCGCAGGAGGATGATGAATAAACAATCAATAACCTTTCTGTTTTGTTTGATACTGATAAGTTCAGTTACATTCAGTTAAACTATGTTTTCAGTTCAGTAGATATCTGGTAGATATCTGCGGCTTTTAGCCCGGTGCGGCTTATATATAAGTACAGCTCCATGTTTTTTTTAAAAACGTAGTAGGTGCAGCTTCTATTGAGGTGCGCTCTATAGTCCGGAAATTACGGTATACAGTAAAAAGAATTGGTCCAAGCACTGAACCCTGTGGTACTCCACAAGTAACCCTGGAGTATGAAGATTTGTCATGTATGTTTACAAAATGAAATCTGTCAGACAGGTAGGATTTAAACCAGCCTAACGCAAATTAACATGACTACAAATCGGACATCGGTACGTTGCATGTATGACGTCACCACTCAATCTCATCTCCCCTAGAATAGCTGCTACTTACCACACGGCCAGATTTTTGGTGGTTCTTTCCTCCTGAAAGAAGAATCAGAAGATTGCTGAACTTAGAGCCATTTTCCCTGCATTTTTCTCTATGTCTGGTTCGGTGATGTCACTTTGGTGAAGTACATTTGTAGTACTGGACTTATTTTCACACAAAACCTAAAATAACGTTTCCCCCCATTCAAAAATAAGCGCGTTCTTGGTATCAAAATGCATCTTAAAATTCACAGACAACATTTGTGAAATCCATGACACATAACAAACGTAATTAGAAAATAGCGTTTTTAGCCCCATTGACTTGCATTCTTTTTTTCGTTCTTCCGGCGATCCATAGTCTGGAAGTAGATGGGCGTGACTTAGGCTCCCTATTGACTAATTCGCAGATTTTGCCTATTGCAGGTTATTTTTAGAAAGTAACTCCAGCTAATGAGGAACCATTGTAATTACTTTTTTAAAGCAATATGCCCAACACTGCTCCTAAGCAAAAAGGAAAAAGACAAATATTTTAACAAATGAAGACAGATGTTTAAACTGAACATAGCAGGTAGCTAATCACCCACTAAGTATGTTTCTTCTAACTGAAATCAATTCAAGTGCTATCTACATCAGATGAGCTTATGTTTAAACAGAACCTTTAGAGGGTTAGCCTTGAACCGACCAAGTGTCTTACTTTGGCCGGTCTGAATAATTTCTTTTACACAGTAATGAGTAGATAAGGAGATAAGGAGTCAGAGACTCTCTTGGTCTGCTTGCTACTCACACCAAACCCTCTGTCAGGAATCTTGGTGTGACCTTTGATCCAGCTCTCACCCTAGATTCTCATGTCAGTTCTCTTGTTCGCTCTTCCTTCTTCCATCTCAAGAAGCTGAGCCCCATTCTATCCCACTCTGAACTTGAGACTATTATCCACACCTTCATCTCCTCACGCTTAGACTACTGCAACTCTCTTTTCACGTGTCTGAGCAAAACTTCCCTGAACCGTCTACAGGTGGTTCAGAATGCCTGTGCTTGGCTTCTGACCAAGTCCTCCAAACACACCCACATCATCCCGCTTCTCCTCCAGCTTCATTGGCTGCCAGTCAACTTCAGGGTTCATTTCAAGATCCTGGTTCTGGTCTATAGGGCCTTACATGGACAAGCACCATCTTACATTGGTGACCTTCTTAGTCCCTACACCCCCAGCAGGTCCCTGAGGTCCAGTGATCAAAGCCTACTGGTTGTGCAGTGCACCAGGCTAAAGACCAAAGGTGACAGATAATTTGCTGCTGTGGCCCCAGACTCTGGAACTCTCTCCCCCGAGCCTGAGATCAGTGGACTCAGTGGACTCCTTTAAAAAGCAGCTGAAAACTCACTTGTTCAAGCTGGCTTTTGTATGACCTTCACCACTCTCTCTTTATTCTGCCCTCCCCACCTATTCCACCTTCCTCAGGATCCACTGATTTCTCTCTTTCCTATTCACTCTCTCTTTTTCTTTACATTTTTTAATCACAATTGTCTGTTTTTTGCTCATTTAAAATATATTTTAACCATTTTCTAAATACTTTTTAAAATATTTTTACATATTTTGTTTTTGTGAAGCGCCTCGTAATTTTTATCTTGAGAGGCGCCATAGAAAATACATTTTCTTCTTCTTTTTATGTTTAAACCGAACCTTTAGAGGGTTAGCCTTGAATCGACCAAGTGTCTAACTTTGGTCGTCTCCAAGTTTAGGTCCACCACCTCTCTTACCCATGGTGTCTCACAAGGTTCTGTGCTGGGGCCTCTGCTCTTCCTCCTCTATCTGCTTCCTCTTCAGCACATCCTGAGCTCCTTCAAAGGAATCTCCTACCATCTTTATGCAGATGACATCCAACTGTACATCTCCTTTAAGCCCCTGAGATGTCTAAGCTGCAGCTGTTACACAACTGCTTAGACTATCAAAACCTGGATGGCTGGGAGCTTTCTACAGCTGAATGAAGATAAGACTGAGATCCTCATCTGTGACCCAGACAAGCTGGTTCCCAAAGTCAGACACGATCTTGGTCAGCTTGCTTCCCACACCAAACCTTCTGTCAGGAATCTTGGCGTGACCTTTGACCCAGCACTCACCTTGGATTCTCATGTCAGTTCTCTTGTTCGTTCTTCCTTCTTCCATCTCAGGAACAATGCTAAGCTGAGTCCCATTCGGTCTCGCTCTGAACTTGAGACAGTTATCCACACCTTCATCTCCTCACGCTTAGACTACTGTAACTCTCTTTTCACGTGTCTGAGCAGAACCTCCCTGAACCGTCTACAGGTGGTTCAGAATGCCTGTGCTTGGCTTCTGACCAAGTCCTCCAAATACACCCACATCATCCCACTTCTCCTCCAGCTTCACTGGCTGCCAGTCAACTTCAGGGTTCACCTGGAGTTCCACCTATTCCACCTTCCTCAGGATCCACTGATTTCCCTCTTTCCTGGCCGTAGGTCAGCCCAGGACAGAGAGAAAACGTAGTTGAGTAAGGGAGGGAGAGTCTCCTCCCACATCAGAGCAGGTTAAGGATGATTTCTAAAGCTTGGTTTATGATTCATCAGTACGAGTGCAGAGTTGCGCACTTTAGTTGACTTCAAAGCTCAACTTCTCTTAAAAATGGTTTGAATGTTTCTGATGGCACACGTTAGTTCAAACAAGCTAAGGTGTCAGAATATGTGCGTCTCTCTCATGGAACTCACGTTTTAGTGAGGAAAAACTATCATACGGCCTTGAAAAACATGCAGCCAGCCTGCCTTAGTAATGCAGGGAAAACTGTGTGCATTTTTTGTTATTTAATACATTTAAAAGCTATTTTTACCTACAGATTTCCTCCATGCATTTTTGGAGTAGAACATGTTTATATAAAGCTCCTCTCTAGATAAAAATCACAAGCACAAGTTGCTTCACAAACACATAAACAAATTAAAATAATATAATAATGGGAGAAAATATTTATAGCTTTAACTGTTATTATTGTATGATTAAATGGTAAATATTAATGTGAAAGATTTGTTGTACTATATTAGAATCTAGACCATCTTTTCACTTAATCTATAGGATGGCTTGGCAGGCTATAGTGTTGGGACCTTTGTTTGCAGATAATCGTGAATTGAACCGAAATCGCAATTTCTGCTAGAAAAATTGCAATTCAATCTTTTCCTAAAATCATTCAGCCTTATTTTGTACAACCCACCCTCTGTTGATACTCCAGAAGCCGTGATCTCTTTAGATACCGAGAAAGCTTTTGACAGAGTGGAGCGGTCATATTTATTTTACACGACTGAAAAATTTGGTTTTGGGAAGACTTTCCTGTCCTGGATTAAATTACTGTATGCTGACCCCCACGCCTTAGTTAGAACAAATAATATTCAATCCGACAGTTTCCGTCTTAATCGATCCACACGTCAAGGATGCCCACTTAGCCTGTTACTTTTCGCTTTGGCGATTGAGCCCCTCGCGATTGCGCTCAGATCTAATTTAAATATTTTTGGTATTAGAAGGAATGGGGTTGAAACAAAAGTCTCCCTTTACGCTGATGATTTACTTTTATATGTCTCAGATTTGGATACCTCCGTCCCTATTGTTCTTGATACCCTCGATAAATTCGGCCAGTTGTCAGGGTATAAATAAAATTTCAGCAAGAGTGAGCTCCTCCCACTTAATGCCCTAGCAAGGAATTACACCTTGCATACACTACAATTTAAAATAGTGGTTCACAGTTTCACTTATCTGGAGAATCAGGTTACGAACGAGTTCAAGAGCCTTTTTAAAGCCAACTTTCTCCACTTACTATCACATATTAAGGAGTAACTTGACCGCTGGACAGTGCTCGGTCTCTGGTCGCCCGGAAAAACTGCATTAAAATGAAGATCCTCCCCCGACTATCTTTTCTATTTCAATGAATCCTAATTTTTCTTCCACATTCTTATTTTGTTAAACTAGACAGTATTATCTGGTAGTCTAAAGGGGTCAATTTCACTTGTGTATAACCAAATTACACTGCCGCAATCTCAAACTATAAATTCATTCAGATCACTTTGGGAGGAGGACCTAGAGCTGACTATCTCACAGGATCAATGATACAAATCCTAGCACTGAATCATAAGTCCTCTATCTGTGCCAGACATAGTCTAATACAATTGAAACTTGGTCATCGCATATACTACACTAAAGCTCGTTTGGCAAAAAAATTCACAAATGTCTCACCTGATGCAAGCCCCCCCCCCCCCCCCCCCCCCACACACACACACAGCAAATCTGATTCACACAGGCTTTGTCCTCAGCTTCATAATTATTGGTCTAAGGTTTTTGTCATTTTATCAGAGGTTCTGGGTGGGAATGTTGGGCTTAATCCCCTGACTGCTCTGTTTGGTGTGGCACCTTCATTATCTATTTTGTCCTCCCTGCAGAAAACATCATTGGCCTTTATGTGTTATGAACTTGGCAGAGGACCGAAAGGACACCAGAGCACAGTAGGCGGTAGTAAACAGTCTTTGTTAGCCCAAAGCTAAGAGGAGACGTTACCGGAGTTGAGTTCAGGTAAAGGCAGAGTCGAGGGCAGGCGTGGGTCGGAACCAGGATGATACGAAGCAGATGTGTGGAGGAGGCGGGAGACGTGGTCGAGGACAGACGTGGATTGGAACCAGGCTGAGACGAAGCAAATACGAGGAGCAAGTGAGAGACGTGGTCGAAGACAGGCGTGGATCAGAGCAAGGTAGGTTCGGGACGTGGTCGTGGACAGGCATGGGTCGTGGAGGCAGGCAGAGTTCTTGGCGAGGGTCAGGCATGAAACGAGGTTGGTAGGCGATGGATCAGGCAGGATGAAAAGGCTGGAAGATCTACTAGCAGGTGCGTTCAATAATCTGGCAGAGTGCTGGTGGTTGACTGTGGAATATATAGCCGGTGAGGGAGGTGTGTGGCATGAGCTTGATGAGGGGTCCAGGTGTGATGTGTGAAGGCTGATGAGGTGGATGATGGTTGCAAGGAGATCAGGACATGGCAGGATCATGACATTATGACTCTCCTTGCCCGGCGAGTGACTGTGATGAGATGGAAATCTCCTCACCCTCCATCATATACCCACTGGCTCGGAGAAGTTCTATATTTTCTTAAATTGGAGAAAATTTGTCTTACCTTAAGAGGTTCCTCTGGCAAATGCTTAGAGCTTTGGAATCCCCTGCATAGGGTTCTTAAAAATATAGATTTGTCAAGTTCTACGGACTAATTAAAAGACATACACTTGTTATTTCACCCTTGGTGACAGGTTTTCTTTTCTCTCTTTTTTTTTGCCTTTATTTAAATTGATACTAAGTCTGACACAACCCCCACTACCTATTATTATTATTATTGTTATTTTTGTTATTTTACAATTTTTCCTTTCCTTTAGCTGTACATATGTGTTTGTTTTGCTTAGATTGAAGTTACTCCTTTCCAGTCTGTAGTTGTTTTTTTGTAAATTATTATTTTATTTTATTATTTTGTGTCACTGCAACTGTGTGGGCTTGTGCATGTGCATGTTGGGGAAAGCTTTATCCATTTTCAGGAGGGGAAGGAAGAAGAGGGGGAGAAAAAAATGTTTGGTACATCACTGTTTATATTTGTCAGTTTACTGGTTTCTTTTTATACTTGTACCATACTGAACTAATAAAGTTGGGGGAAAAAATCAATCCTATCTAGATGCCTTTTGTGACAATATGCTGCAGAAAAATTACCCCAGAGTCTATCCAAGCTGTCCATCTGATTCGCATCCCATCAAAGGTTCAATTGCAATTTCAAGAGACAAAAAAAAAAAAATACATCTGACAAAGAAAAGTAGAAGAACTTATAACGCTGGCTGCAGCTTTAATCTTGGTTGCTTTCAGTTCACACAGTTTGGCACACACACAGCCAGTCCTCTTATTTGCCCACAATGGTCACCCCTTCATGTTGACAAAACTGGGACTCAAAACAGGGAGAAACCCACTACTTTTACGACAACTGTGCAGCCACAGGAAGTACACTGGACAGTGTACGATGATGATCTGTTAGATGCATCCAAGCAGAGAAATTATATGTCCTTGGTGAGGAAAAGACAGTTAAACGTGTTATGTCTTTCAATATAACCTCAGGAAGACGTGCTGGCAAGGGGATCTTTTTGTTAAGGTTGCACCAGGGAACTGTGCTGGATGGGTTTATTATTGAGTGTCTCTTTTCGAGAGCACACATTGATCAAGAAACCAGCAATCAAAGAGGAACGTAAAAGGTGGTGGTGGGAAAGCTATAGACAAACAAACGTTTCAAGCTATACACTTACATATTCATACTACTTTAAAGAACTTTGTACTTGAATTAAAATAATATAGAACTGATCTTTTCTAACATCACCTAGCTTCTTGGAAAAAACAACTGTTGGAAGGAGCTGGGCTATAAATGAGTAAACTTATCATTTACTATGAGTTTTCCCAGACAATAATTATATGACAACACACCCGGAGGCTTGGTTGATTTAAGCACCAGCTAGGAAATATGGCATCAACTCAGACACATTTTATTTTAGTGAAGGGTAGACAATTTTTTGTATGGGGACAGATAGATGAATCTGCAATTTCATAAAACATTTTATATTATGTGTTAAATTATTGTTGTCTGGTATCTGAATGAATAATGGGTGAGATTTCAAGTCGTGTGAGCTAGTTTGAGACATCCTGCTCCCTGCCCCAGCTCTAGCTCAGAGTCAAATCGAGGACTCCTGGTTGGTGGCAGCTGATGATAGTTGGGCTGGGCGACAGCTCTGGTGGCCACAGCTTTACTACTCATTGTACTGCAGGGCTGTCATTTGATGCCGGAGTCGTTCCGCTGGCTGAAGTAGAAATGTCATGTTTACTGCCGTTCCCATACACACCCAAACCTGAGCAGCATGGCGCTCTTCCACAGCTTTTGCTCCCTGGATCTGTCTCTTTCCATAAGGGCTCCTTTCTGCTGCGGCCCGTCTCATCCTTTCTTCTCCTCCATGCATTACTGATGCATCCTTTTATCCCACAGAGTTTTCATGGAGCCTGTTTCTCATCCGGCTATGTGGCCTCACCACTCGGTGGCTGGCGTCCAATGACCTGGCATGGCCTCAGAGACTAAGGTCAGCTTCATAACTATCCCACTGTACTTACAGTCACTCTCTCTCAGATGAGCAATGACTGATTGGGTGGGGGGGTGGGGGGGTGGGGGCACAGAGGCATAAGATCACACACACACATGTGTATAAAAAAGAAGATTTTGAAATGCAATCACATATACATACGGTCAAGGGGCAGTAACAAACTGATCTGGATAAGTGTGTAAACACAGTCTGCATTGGAAGCTAAACAGGGGTGCGGTTGGACTGCTGCAGGATCACATAATGTGCCTTTTAAGTTTTCATACGTGCTAAAGGCTTTCCCGGGGAAGCTTCCAGCATTTATTTGTTGGATCAGTATTGTTACAATTCTAGACTTTTTGAGTATAAACCAAAAATAGAGGGGATGAAAAGAAAAAATCTGCTGTTTGTTCTCCGTTTTACACATATACACACTTAAAGCACCAAGTGATCTCCGTTTTTCCCATATAAAGTGTCTCCTTCTGCCTCAGGCCGTCTATCAAAACATGACAGTCACAGAATGTTTAGTTCAGCGCCGCCACGGAGGAGTCGTCCTTGCCGCTGGATCTGGTTGGCTTTGCTCCCTTCTGTCGACCCTGTAATTGCGTGGCCACTGCAGCGTTTTAACTCATGTGCCACCATGTGTTCTCTGTGACAAATGAGTCAGGACCAGGCCAAACTACTTGCTGAAGTCTTTAAAGTGGTGCTCTGCGATTAGCCAATCTGCTCGGCCAAGTGCACTAAGGAAAGCACAGAAAAAGCATTTAAGCAATTGTTTGTCATTTTTTTCTTCAGTAATAATAATAATAATAATAAAACCTGCTCTCACTCATAACAAAAAAAAAAGGAAGAGTGAGAAGCAGATGGGTGCAGCCGGGTGCAGAGAAAATAGCAGGACAACTTTGTCACAGGGCAGGGGTCCAAGCAATCCTACTGAAGGACACCAGGAGACCTCAGACTGAAATAATTCCAAACACCTCATTAAGACCCAATAAAGCACATTAAAATCAATTCCTCCCAGAAACAAACACACACACACACACACACACACACACACACACACACACACACACACACTAGGGTTGTCACGGTAACCAGTGTAGCGGTAAACCCTGGTAAAAAAGTTGACAATAATAATAACTGTCTTGTTTTTTAAAAAACTATATCTCAGTGGATTACCGTGGCTGGGTGTAGGCGTAGTGACCCTTACCAGCCACCGTATCATCTGCTGAAGTTGCCGGCGGCACATGCGCACTTTGTTGTTTACAACCAAAACTTTCTTGAAGCTAAAGCTGAAATAATGGCCAAAGGAGGAGACGGCAGTGCTCAGGACATTTATTATCCCTCAAAGAAGACAAAGTGGGAAGTACGGGCATTTTTTTGGGGGGATATTTGAAGAATGCCGAGGGACAGTTGATAGAAGACGGCTATCCTGTTTGCAGCATGTGCAGGAAAAATTGTCTGTGAAAGGCAGCAACGCTTCAAATCTCATGACACATCTGCGTGACCATCACCCACAATTCTACAGTCAACGCAAGGCAAGTTAGCGTTAGCGTTTTAGCTAAAGTGCGTGATCCGAGGATTTGGGTTGAGGGAGAATGCAACAAGTTGCTATATAAAGCAGCCGCAGCGCCGCTACCTGCATATAAACCGTGTCGCGGACACCCCCATGTTGAAATGACGCTATGCATTACGGGGCTCCCAGGGGCAGATTAGAGTTGGTCTCTCTCCAAGAATAATTATGAATTTAACAATGATTACTGCCTGATGACATTTTCCCACATCTGCAAAGCTCACCGGAAAGACACAAACCGAGGACAATATTTTCCTGATACAAGGTTTATTACTCAAGTTAGGGTAAAAAAAGTATCTGATTAGAAGGCTACTTAAGTACTGAGTATCATCTGGTCTATTATTTTTAAAATGATGACATCAAACAGACAAAAAATAAGAAGTTATGGGCAAATATTGGTATTTTAAAGACTAAAGAGGAAATATGTTAACAAATAAACAACATAATTACAAAATAACACATTTTAGGCAAAATTTAGACACTAACGGAGGACAATATTTTCCTGATATAAAGGGGTTATTTAATTGTCTGAAAATGTAACACGTTTGAAAAATACTGCGATAATACCGAAAACCGTGATCTTACTATAAAGATGTTCCACACAATTAAGAGTAACCACACAAACACTTCAACCAGTGTTTCCTTATCCTGGACAAAAAGCGACAACTGCTAACAGCAGGATCAGTGATAGCTAAAATTATACTGTTGGCAGAGCTATCCAGTCGTTCTCTAAAAGTGAATATTAGTTTTCTTAAAAGAGCTTTAAAAGTACAAACGCCTGCTGTTATGAACATCTGACTGGCACTGCCCCCTCTGGGTATTTTGAGTATGATTCTTAAGGCATCATTGTATGCAACTTGCAGCTTGTTCATGCTGCTTTGATTGTAGGATGACCACAGTTGGGCTGTATAAAGCGGAGTACAATATGCTTTAAATAAAGCCACCTTAACTGGAGGTGAACAAAAACCAAACTTACGTGCTATAGTATTGGCCTGTGCATACAGCTTACAGCACTGTCTGTGGATGTCAGCATCATCACACATTTGATCAGTTATGAAGTGGCCAAGGTATTTCACCTTCTCTCACACATTAAGATCATTATTAGACAGTTTGAACACAGGAAAGTTTAGCTTTTTATCCTGCTTGGTTCTACATATCAAGATAGCACTTTTAAGAGCATTATACTGGATATCATACTGCACACCATATTCAGAACAGATCTTTAGGAGCTGCTGTAAACCAGCACTAATTGGACTGAAGACCACCAGGTCATCAGCATACATCAGATGGTTGATCAGTTTTATCCATCAAACATCCTGTGTTACAGGCTCTCAGCTGCATTGGCAGATCATCAACATACACACTAAATTAAACAGGAGACAAAATTCCACCATTACTAACACCAAATGGTGCAGAGATGCTGCCACCCCATTTAACCTGCATCATCTGATGAGCATACCAGTAAGACAGGATTCTCACAATAAACCCAGGGACCCCCAGTTGCTTTAACTCCATAAAAAGTTTTCTGTAGTTTACACGATCAAAAGCCTTAGAAGCATCAAAAAAACATAAGGACAGAAGAATTTCTATTTCTATATCAGTTTACCAGTACCATATTTTGACTTAAAGCCAAACTGATTATCCAAGGAACTGAGGTACACAGTGATTCTATCAAATATGATTCTTTCTAAAACTTTAGATAAAACACTGGCTAGTGCAATCGGCCTATAATTATCCATACTGGTCACCTTCCCAGATTTGTTCTTAATAACTGGGAAAAGCAGAATTACCATCATTGAGTCTGGTAGTATGCCATGAATCATAAACCCTGTAAAACAAAGAGCTAAAAGGGGAGCTAGTCTTTGGCTAGCATATTTCAAATGTTCTGCACTAATGTGATCCAGACCACAAGTCTTATTATCAGCCAGTTTATGAATAGCTTCATGCACCTCATTGGTCGTTAAACATATAGATTCATCATTAATAACAGCCATCCTCATACCGATCAGTTTTTAAACAAATGAACAATGCATAATAATGTTGTCTCCATAATGCTGCAATATTAACTTCCCCAGAAACACCTTCAACAGTACCTGGTACAGATTATTTGCAATTATTAATTGTTTTTGCATCTTTCCAAAAACCTTTGACATCATTACTCATAAATTTCCTGGCCATAGAATCTGCCCTCATGATCTGCTCATTTTTTTATATAAAATGAACAGGATACTTATATCTGGCATTTGCGCATTTTTTCTGTTCAAATTCCAGAACTTGCTTAGTAAATCATATCCCAAAGTTTAAAAGCTACCCGTACTTCATCCTGATTCATGGCAACATGTTCTTTCCAGCCAGGCCTGATATAAGGTTTCTGCTTACCTTTGACATGAAATGGCTTACCACTTTCATACAAAGCATCCACTATATATCATACATAGAGCAGAGTTCACTTTTATGTTCAAGATTCTTACAATAGAGCTCCGGACCCCACGTGACTCTCAGTTAGTAGACGCCATATTAGCAGGAAAAAAAGGTAAACAAACACGGATCGTAAACATGAACATGAATGGGATCGGCTTAGATTTTACTTCGTCTGAGTTTACTTCACACTTTAAAACCGAAGAAATCGTTTTATATAGTCAGAAATTAAATAGACTAAACATCTCCGACCCTTACCGTGCCCCTGGGATACTTTTTAAAAACGCCAGAAACTGTCGGAGCGGACTTCTTACCGGACCTGGCCGGGGAACGCCTTGGGATTTTCCCGGAGGAGCTGGCCCAAGTGGCTGGGGAGAGGGAAGTCTGGGCCTCTCGATGCTACTGCCCCGCAACCCGACTCCGGATAAGCGGATGAAAATGGATGGATGGACAAATAACAGATTTACATGTAAGTAGTTTAAATAGAGTGCTGTGCTGTTTGAATGTATAAACTGAACGCCAAGAGAAATCACTAGTTTGATTGTTTTCCGTGAATAAAATAAATATGTCAGGCAGGAGCGTCTCAGGATCTGTCTGAGATCTGTCTCGGTGAGACAGATAATAGCAATCTAAAGTGCTTTTTATGTGTGATCTGACAATTGATCAACCATTGCTTAAAAATTAAACACAGCTTAGCCGGTTAATTGCTGTGATCATAAAACACGTAAACGGCAGCACGCAGAAACCACAAGGCAACGTTTTACGTGATGTTTACTTGTTGTTATGAGTAATAAGACAGTAAAAGCCACGCCAAAATAAGTTTAGGACACCCACTAAGAATCGTAATAAAAGCATTTGAAATAAATACCATACACAGTTGAGAAAACGTTGGTTTAAGTACCTGAGATGAAGTGGTCGCTGCATAAGCGAAAACCTTTACTCTCGGGATCCCACAGTTTCATTTTAGCCCGGTCACTAGCGCATTTTATTACAATGATCCGACGTTTGTGGCGCTCCGGATCTTGGGGAATCCTGTAGATGGCTCATTCCTTATGTCGTCCGTGTCTGTTCTGCATCCTGGGGCACAACAGGAATCTACCATATTTCCTGTCTGATTGAGTTTTCTGACAATAACAAATAGTCCAGCTGCCGGCTTCTACCTGCCAATATGGCGCCGTTTCGATTTGAACTGTTGCATGCCGGGAGAAGTGACGTCAACTCCCGGAGCTCTATTGACATCTTTACACAGGATAGCCTCTTTAGCCACAGAGATATTGTTTAGATATTGATCTGTATTATTACTATAAGATAATATGTCTTTGTCTCTAAACGCTGCCCATTCTAATGTTATATTATCATTATTGACGTAATTAACTCCCATTGTATCAGGCAGTTGTTCCACATTTATAGCGAAAGCAAAAGGTATATGATCTGACACAGCTACCCCATATTTTATAGTCATGCTATCCAAAGCTGCATGTCCATCAGCTGTACTAATACAATGATCCAGCCATGATGTATTATGCCAAGCCTCACTAATATATGTGAAACTGTCTTTTGGCAAAAACACTTTGCTAGATAGAATAAGATCATTGTCTTCACACAACTGTGTTAAGTGTTTAGCACACTGAGATTTTTTATCTGCTAGATCAGCATTAAAGTCACCCACAACATATATACTTTAAGTACTGTGGCTTTGAATAAATGCATTAATAAATGCCAACCTACCAAGATATTCCCCTTCATTTCCAGCAGTTTCATATGGAGTATAAATATTAAAGATAACAAAACTATTGTTATTCTGGATATATTGTATGCCAATACACCGATCTACATCCAGTAGGGCTGTAGCGAAGCCTCGACTACGTCGACGGCTCGATTCTAAAAATTTGACGACGTCAGATCCGGAAGTCGACGCACCGCGCCCACTTGTTGCATCCCCAGGAGTTTGTAAATAGAGGAGGAATCTGCCTGTTTTTTCTCTAGTTCGCCCTCTTCTCCGCCTTCACTAACATCTCCGCCAAATACCGAAGACCCGGAACAATGTCCGTCCACTACTAGATTATTTTCCTGTTTTGCCCGCCTTCGTCTCCCGGCAACGGACAACAACTTCCGGGGTCATATGCGCTGCTTCGTCTCTATCGCAGATGTAGAAAATCACCGGGAGCGTTTCTCCCTTCATAAAGGAGCTTCTTTCAGACATGAGGAGAGCTGTTTTGGTGGTAGCAGTCTCTCCTCCGTGCTGGTCTGTTTGCTGCTGGGTGTTTTGGTTTATTTAAACTTGGTAACTTGAACTTAACGTTGGTAAAGCTACTGTTAGCATCTTCGCTAACAGCTTCTTGCGTTGGGATAAGCTGTTACGTTTTGGTTTAGAGTTAATCTTTTTTGTGGTGTAGATCTCCCTTTTATTACATTTAGAGTGTTGTGGGTTTTCGGTTTAGTGTAAAATATCACCTTGAGTTTGGTTTAACCCGTAACACCACTCGCCTCACGCACATAAGTGACCAAAACAAAGCAGCGTGGAGACACTCCATCTTCTACCACCTCTCAGGCAGCAGCCTGCACTCCCAAGTTCTACACGTCACCAGAACATAACCAACCGCAACACAATAAAAGCAGTGTTATACAAAATGGAAGGCCTGTAGTGTTTATTCTCTTACAGTAACAATTTATCAATTTTTTTGAGGAATTTATTTGAGATTTTCTGGTTTTTGTTAATTGTGCAATAGAAAAATAATCATTAGATTAATTTTCTAAATAGTCATTAGAATAGTCGACTATTCGATAAAATAATCGTCAGAATAATCGTTTTAAAAATAATCGTTTACCCCCAGCCCTAACATCCAGTCCAATTGGCTTAATTACAGCATCAATTGTTTTGTTCCAAAGCACAGCCACCCCTCCTGATATTCTGCCTCTGACTACAGCTGTGCTGAGATCAGTAGTTGATTCCCCCACTCCGAAAAATTTAGAATTGAGGTGGTTAAGTTTGTCTAGGTCTTGTTTAGGCAGAAAAGTCTCTTGTAAACACAATATTTCACATTCTTCAAGCAAACTGTCCACAACAATACGTCAAGCTCTATCCCCTGCATCCTGGCCCAGATGCAGGCTACGACAGTTATACAGGGTTCCCACTCTTTTCTTGAAATAATTTTCCAGGACTTTTCCAGGACATTTTCAAGACTTTTTCAGTGTACAAGTCAAGTTATCATAACTGCGGTTTGCCGATATCCCGATATATTTAGAAACAGATATGATATTGTACCTACCCACACCGTTATTTTGACAATATAGTTGTGGAAAGATTTTTGTCTTTCACAAGCCCACCTGCTTTCCTCTACTTACAATGCAACACAACTAAAACAGAAGTTATTCTCTACTTTAGTTCATACCAAAGGTGTGACATTGTGGCATCATCAAGTCATCTCCATGTCCTGTTTTTGTTCTGCTCAGCAACTGAACCAGGTTAATCCACTGTGCTGAATGAAATCGTCGTCGTCTTCCTCCGCTTATCCGGGTCTGGGTCGCGGGGGCAGCATCCCAACTAGGGAGCTCCAGACCGTCCTCTCCCCAGCCACCTCCACCAGGACCCCAAGGCGTTCCCGGACCAGATTGGAGATGCAACCTCTCCAACGTGTCCTGGGTCGACCCGGGGGCCTCCTGCCGGCAGGACATGCCCGAAACACCTCCCCAGGGAGGCGTCCAGGGGGCATCCTGACCAGATGCCCAAACCACCTCAACTGACTCCTTTTGATCTGGAGGAGCAGCGGATCTACTCAGAGTCCCTCCCGAATGTCCGAGCTCCTCACCCTATCTCTAAGGCTGAGCCCGGCCACCCTATGGAGGAAACTCATTTCGGTCGCTTGTATCCGCAATCTCGTTCTTTCGGTCATTACCCAAAGCTCATGACCATAGGTGAGGATTGGGACTTAGATTGACCAGTAAATCGAGAGCCTGGCTTTCTGGCTCAGCTCCCTCTTCACCACGACAGATCGGCTCAACGTCCGCAGCACTGCAGACGCCGAACCAACCCGCCTGTCGATCTCCCGATCCCTCCTACCCTCACTCGTGAACAAAACCCTGAAATACTTAAACTCCTCCACTTGAGGTAGGACCTCTCTCCCGACCCGAAGTTGGCAAGCCACCCTTTGCCGGTCGAGAACCATGGTCTCAGATTTGGAGGTGCTGATCCTCATCCCAGCCGCTTCACACTCGGCCGCGAACCTACCCAGCAAGAGCTGAAGGTCAGAGCTGGATGAAGCTAGGAGGACCACATCATCCACAAAAAGCAAAGACAAGATTCTCCTGCCATCAAACTCAACACACTCCACACCACGGCTGCGCCTAGAAATTCTGTCCATAAAGGTAATGAACAGAACCAGTGACAAAGGGCAGCCCTGGCGGAGTCCAACCCTCACTGGGAACAGGTCCAACTTACTACCGGCTATGCGGACCAAACTCACGCTCCTCTGGTAAAGGGACTGAATGGTCCTTAACAGAAAGCCACCCACCTCATACTCCTGGAGCGTCCCCCACAGAGTGCCCCTGGGGACACAGTCATAAATCTTCTCCAAATCCACAAAACACATGTGGATTGGTTGGGCAAACTCCCATTCCCCTCCATCACCCTTGCAAGGGTATAGAGCTGGTCCACAGTTCCACGGTCAGGATGAAAACCACATTGCTCCTCCTCAATCTGAGATTCGACTATCGATCGGACCCTCCTCTCCAGTACTTTTCCAGGGAGGCTGAGGAGTGTGATCCCCCTATAGTTGGAACACACCCTCTGGTCACCCTTCTAAAAGATGGGGGCCACCACCCCAGTCTGCCACTCCACAGGAACTGCCCCCGATGACCACGCAATGTTGCAGAGACATGTCAACCATGACAGTCCTACAACATCCATAGCCTTGAGATACCCAGGATGAACCTCATCCACCCCTGGGGCTCTGCCGCTGTGTAGTTGTTTGACTACCTCAGCAACTTCTGCCCCCAAGATTGGACAGTCCATCCCCATGTCTCCTGGCTCTGGTTCCTCCTCGGAATGCGCGTAGGTGGGATTGAGGAGCTCCTCAAAGTATTCCTTCCACCGTCCGACCATAGCCCCAGTTGATGTCAGCAGCTCCCCATCCCCACTGTAAACAGTGTGAGCGAGTTGCTGTCTTTCTCTCCTGAGGCGTCGGACAGTTTGCCAGAACCTCTTTGGAGCCGATCGATAGTCTTTCTCCATGGCCTGACCAAACTCCTCCCACGCCCGAGATTTTGCCTTGGCAACTGCCACTGCTGCACCCCGCTTGGATATCCGGTACCTTTCTGCTGCCTCCGGAGACCCACAGACCAGCCACGCCTTGTAGGCCTCCTTCTTCAGCCTGACGGCTCCCCGAACCTCTGGTGTCCACCAGCGGGTACGGGGTTTACCACCACAACTGGCACCGGCCACCTTGCGACCACAGCTAGCAACAGCCGCCTCAACAATCGCAGAGTGGAAGAAGGCCCGCTCGGAGTCAATGTCCCCCACTGCTCTCGGGACACGGTCAAAGCTCTGCCGGAGGTGGGAGTTGAAGACCGTCTTGACAGGGTCTTCTGCCAGGCGTTCCCAGCAGACCCTCACTATGCGCTTGGGTCTGCCAGGTCTACGCAGCATCTTCCCCTGCCATCTGATCCAACTCACCACTAGGTGGTGATCATTTGACAGCTCTGCTCCTCTCTTCACTCGGGTATCCAAAACTAGGGGTTGTACGAAATAGTCGACTAGTCGACTTCATGGCTCTGTAGTGACTTTTTATGCCTGTCATCAACTAGTCGCTGTCACGTGATAATGACTGACAAGATGCAGTCCTCGGAAAAGACAGCAGGTGACGAGCCCCTGCGCGTCTGGATCGAGGCGGAGGCGACGTGCTGTGCGGTACTGACACCGGCGGTAAAATGGACATTTAACCAAACTGTGACCTTTTCGCTCTTGCAATTTAACCTTCCCCTCACCCCCATCATAATCTTAACCAGTTTGTGCATGCAAAGCTCTGATCACTGACGTGCGCTCCAGACATTGCGTCCTGAGCACCGCCAAATCAGGTGTCACCACCTCAAAAACAAATTAAACACGCGATCGTTCATGTCGGCTCATTTCCTTTCATGTTTTCTGTCTGTTATTTGTGCCTGATGCATTTCGCTGCTGCGGAGCGATGCACATCACCTGTTGTCCTCCGGTGACGCGCCCCCAAGATTCCACTATCTCCGCTCCGCTCCGGCACGAACTCCGCAGCAAAAACGGTCCCGTTGTAGTCGGCCGGCGAGCAGCGGCACTCCGCTGTTTTTGCGGTCGGTAGATCTTTTAGAACTGCAGTTCAAAGGTAACTCATAAGGTGAATATATATGAACCCAGGTAGCAGTTTCTCTTTAGGATTGAGAGGAGATGCAGGAAGATAATAAACAGGCAGGACAGAAAAATAGTCAAATATAAACAAGTTAGTTTTTGTACCTGCTGGTTGCAACAAACAGACACCATTGAAGGTAATCAGAAGTGAGGAACAGAAAATGAAATAATTATTTTAATGTTTAGAGCAGCAGGAACTCCGAGAGGCTGCAGGCGCATCAGTGAGTTTGCGGCTGCTGCGCAGGGGGAGAGGGCTGAAGTAGGATGCAGAAACTACCGTTGTTAAAAGAGATGTGTTTAACTTAGAAAATGTGGGCGCAATTTTAATTGTCAAAAAATTCCAGCGAACCTACCGACCGACCCCCCCGCCGCTTCCGGCGTATGACGTCATCGAATAGTCGAAGTCGACTCGACTTTCATTACTTGACTGTCGACTTTAAAAAAAATAAAGTCGTGCAGGCCCTATCCAAAACATACGGCCGTAGGTCAGATGATAAGACTACAAAGTCTATCATCGACTTGCGACCTAGGCTGCCCTGGTACCAAGTGTACCGATGGGCATCCTTATGTTCGAACATGGTGTTTGTTATGGCCAAACTGCGGCTTGCACAGAAGTCCAATAATGAAACACCACTTGAGTTCAGATCAGGCGGGCCGTCCCTCCCAATCACACCCCTCCAGGTCATGCTGTCATTGCCCAGGTGAGCATTGAAGTCCCCCAGCAGGACAATGGAGTCCCCTGATGGAGCACTATCTAGCACTCGTCCCAGGGATTTCAAAAAGGGTGGGTACTCTGAACTGGTATTTAGCCCATAAGCGCAAACTACAGTCAGGACCCGTTCCCCGACCTGAAGGCACAGGGAAACTACCCTCTCGTCCACTGGGGTAAACCCCAACACACAGGCAGAGAGTCATGGGGCTAGCAAAAAGCCAGTTTTGAAAAGTTTTGAATTGGCACCGTCTTCCTGACATCACTCACTCCTGCCTATAAAGGACACAAAGACATATTTTGAAAGATTGTTACTGTTTATACAATAAATTAGGCCTACTTTTCAAACCTTAGCTCTTTCATATCTTTCATATTCTATGTATTATACTTACTGTACACACCAAATTACACTTTACTGCTTATTCCACATAGTTGGATGTTAAACTGCATTTTGTTGTTCCAGTATTGGTCATTTTAGGTTAGTCCAGTCATCCAGAAACAAGATTCAGGATAGATGACTAGGCTAATATCTCCCGCTAACACCAGACATATTGGACCTGAAAAATATTTTTTTCTACCTCAGAGATAAGTACTTGTAGTTGTTCACTACCATTTTAGTCTGGACTGTACGTAGCATTACTATGATAAATATATAGTTACCACTTAAAATCATTCTAGTTATTAATTTAGCCGTGTTGAATTCAATTTAATTACGTTAACAACTTTGTTCAATGACCATGCCAGTCCAGTTCTCACTGCCACCTGGCTGCGGTCTGTGTAGCTAGCTAAAAACAGTATGAACAGCTGAGGCTCTGTCCTCTGAGCACATACTTAGTATTTTGATAGAATGAAATTCATGACATTTTTATCATTCACATATTTTTGTTTCTGCTGTTGGACGATAGAACAAGTATGAATTACTGAGTGGAGCGCGGGTCCGGTAGACTACCTGCTTTCCGTTGCTATCCCAAAGCTCTCCTCAAGTTCACTCGTCTCATCGCATGAGTGAAAAAAACAAAAGCTCTCCGCTGCTCCTTTGTCACTCAACAGAGAGAAGGAGAAAAACCTCTCGCTCTATAAACTGCAATAACGCAATACTCGCGAACCGAGTCGCTACTTTTGGCCCTTCTTTAGAGAAATAAATCTAGGGGTGAAAAATCTGTAAATCTAGCCAAAAAGACAGTTGGATAAACAGAAGTGGAACTGGAACTGAAGGGGATTATGCAATCTGATTGGTTGGAAGCGTCATGTGGGGCGCTGTGCCAGCTAGATGCAGAAATTAAAGGAGAAGCGCTACAGCCCAATATTGCCCAAAATGTTTAATCCATTTGTTTATCCACAAGGATGGAAAATTATTTTCCAGGACAACTCAAAAATTTCCAGGACATTTTGCAATTCCCCCCATTTTCCATGTGTTTTCCATGACTGGAAAATTGGACTATCATTTTCCAGGTTTTCCAGGTTATAGGAAAGCACCCGAAGAGACATGCTTATGCTGAAGTGTTAGGACCAGGGGGAACCTCCCCTGCTGGAGTCACATTAGTAGAGCGGAGAGAGCGGGGGTTCCATGGTTCATAATACCGCCGGACTAGAGCCCCTTCAGGCCAAAGTTCAGGGTTGTACATTTCACCGATGTCATCACACACAGCCGTAACCTTAAAAGAGCCAAACCTGCTCCGTAAATTAACAAATTTTAAACAGGTGACATCTCTGTTAAGTTTCTCTTTAAGATTCAATGAGAGCGTTTCTGCATCAACTTCTGGGGCAAATTTAGTGGCGAACACACTCACTAATTTTGTCTTTACAGTTTTTATGGTACTCACAGTTCCAGTGCCAATAATAGATACAGTTCCAGGCCTCTTGTTGTGTCTAGTCGCGGAAGGAACATGCAACCCTACAGCAACCTTCTCCAGCTTGATGAGGCCTGCCCTTCTTCACGACTGTACTCCACTGTGGGGAGCGTGTGAGAGGCTCCGTTCCACCATTTTCAATGTAGTCGCAGTAGTCTCCGTGTTAAAACCAGAGGTGGCTAACAGAGTCCAATCTTCACCACTCCGTGAATTCACAGAGGCACATGCTTCCACCAGACACGTCCCAATCCTCTGGTCAGCCAAAACACCACCTCCCTGCTTCTCGGCCAGGCCACCACTACTCCCCAGCAGCTCCTCAGAGTTATTACTCGGATGAGAAAAAGGACCCGTCCTTGGTCTCTGCTCATTTAGAATAGTAGAACCAGCCAGGTCGCCTGACTGATGCTCCAGTGCGGCCACTTGTTGGTTGATTTCTACAGCTTCAGCCAGAACTTGCTCACAGACATCTGCCTGAAGTTTGGCTAAAGATTTCAAAGCACTAACCTCGGTACACAATTGCTCCATCCGCCGCAGCAAACAGCATACATCCAGACTGGAGAATGTAACAGGTGGTAAATCCTTCAAGTAATGAGATACAAATCTAGGGATATTTTCCCCACACTCATTTAGCACCTTAAGGCAGAGCTTAATATTATCGGCGTCTTTGTGCTGCCCTTTATAGCCAACGCACTGCTGTGAAGTACAAGTGCAGAGCTCAAACAAAACTTTTTTTGAGGCTTCAATCCCTTCAGATTCAAATGCGTCAACAACACAATTTCATCCTGGCTTAAAGTTTTAATTTTAACAGCAAGGAAATTAAGAAGTTCATCCTCCACAATAACCTTGCCATCTGTCGTCCTATATACCTCTGGTTTCAGTCGAGATATTCTAGAAATTGGACCAGGAGCTGATGCCACGCTGCCTGCTACGTCCGCCATCTTGAATAGAATCAAGCATAAAATCTGTTATATTGATTGATTGACACCTCCATGGAAAAATGTCTTAATTGAGAAGTAACAGTACATCTCAGATCGTTTCATATTATTTTTAATATCTGCTTTGTTTTACAAACAAAACAAGACGAAGGCAGACATGCTTGGTCTACCATTATACTCAAGGTCAGGAAATGGAAGCAAACTCTTTAAGAGTTTATATTTTAACTACACTACTCACAAAAATTAAAGGAACACTTTAAAGAAACACATTAGATACATCAGATCTCCATATGAAGTTGGATATCCATACAAATAACGACAGGGCAATGTTTAGGAACAAAAGGATGCCAAGTCTTTTAATGGAAATAAAAATGATCAGCCTACAGAGGGCTCAATTGTGTAGACACCCTAAAATCGGAGTGAAATGAAGATGCGGCAGGCTAGTCCATTATTTCAAAAACTGAATTTCTGCAACTCAAATTGCTTTTCAGTATCTTGTGTGGTCCCCACGAGCTTGTGTGCATGCTTGACAATGCCGGGGCGTGCTCCTAATGAGACAACAAATGGTGTCTTGTGGCATTTCCTCCCAGATCGGTGTGAGGGCATCCCTGAGCTCTTGTACAGTCTGAGGAGCAACCTGGCACCATCTAATGGACCGAAACATAATGTCCCACAGATGTTCTATTGGGTTTAAGTGAGGGGATCGTGAAGGCCATTCAATTGTTTCAATTCCTTCATCCTCCAGGTACTGCCTGCATACTCTTGCCACACGAGGCTGGGCATTGTCTTGCATTAGTAGAAAACCAGGACCTACTGCATCAGCGTAGGGTCTGACAAAGGGTTCAAGGATTTCATCTCGATACCTTATGGCAGTCAGAGCACCATTTCATAGGCAGTAGAGGTCTGTGCGTCCCTCCATGGACATGCCTCCCCAGACCATCACTGACCCACCACCAAACCTGTCATGTTTAATGACATTGCAGGCAGTGTAGCGTTCTCCTGGTCTTCTCCAGACTCTTTCACATCTATCACAGGTGCTCAGGGTGAACCTGCTCTCGTCTGTAAAAAGTACAGGGCGCCAGTGGCGGACTTGCCAATTCTGGTGTTCTTGAGCAAATTCCAGTCGAGCTCTACGGTGCTGGGCAGTGAGCACAGGGCCCACTACAGGACGTCGGGCCCTCAGGCCATCTTCATGAAGTCTGTTCCTGATTGTTTGGGTAGAGACATTCACTCCAGTGGCCCTCTGGAGGTCATTCTGTAGGGCATGAGCAGTGCTCAGCCTATACCGCCTTGCACAAAGGAGCAAATATCGGTCCTGCTGATGGGTTGTGGACCTTCTACGGCCCTGTCCAGCTCTCCGAGAATAACCACCAGTCTCCTGAAATGTCCTCCATGTTCTGGACATTGTGCTGGGAGACACATTAAACCTTCTTGCTGCAGCACGTGTGGATGTGCCATCCTGGAGAAGTTGGACAACCTGTGCAACTTCTGTAGGGTTAAGGAATCGCCTCATACTGCCAGTAGAGAGCACGAGGGGAAAACCAGCCGAAAAAGATCAAGAGGGAGAAACTTGAAATGACCTCTACATGTTAAACCAGTCCTGTTTTGAGGGTTTTGTAATTGTTGCCTCTTTAGTGAACCTGTTGTTAAGTCCATGAACACCAGTACAGCTGAAAGTGATTAACAATGCCCTCAGCTGCTTAATCAACCAGGAAATTATCAGACAGGTTTAATTGATTTCATGCCAGGCCAAATAAAAAAAAGTGTTCCTTTAATTCTTGTGAGCAGTGTATATTTAAACTTTTTTTTCTGATTTATCACATCTTGAGTGCTAAATGACTCATTTATAAATGGGTGTGTCTAGAAGTACATGAACTATATTTCTAGATATTTTTCTTTGAATGTTTTGAAAAGGGTGAATTACCAAAACAGACACGATACTGCATCTGCTTACTTTGTGTCATTAAAATCAAGCAGTTCTGTCTAGGGGTAGTACAGAAAAAAATAATTTCATTACTGGTATGAGATCCAGTCACTGAGTATAATAAAAAGGGCCACAAACTATGAAGTTGGTTCCACCGAATCGCAGTTTTAAGAACCTACGCATTTGTTCTTACACTGCCAGGCGAATGTCGCGACTGAGCAACAGCCAGCCAATGGCTGGTGTGACCATGCCTCTTAGGCATTCAACATCAGAAACAGAGAACTCAAGTTAAAATCAGTGTCTTTGGTACTTTTTAAGCAGAAGAGCTGGTCCAAGTGGCTGGGGAGAGGGAAGTCTGGGCCTCTCAACTTAGGCTGCTGCCCTGTATTAATCCAAAGATGACATGCAAATGAAAACTACAACAACCATTAGGACTGATGAAAAAATAAATTACAAAAAATAAAAGAAAAGAAAACATGTTTTTTTAATGTAGTGTATCTGAGTTTAAAGTTTCTAACTGGCTTTTACTCGGACAATAACTAGTAGTATCTGTCTGTCCTTGTGATTTCAGGCTCTCTGTGTTTTCTGTTCTGTCTCGTCATCGGCTTATAACTGACCTCAATGATCTCAATCTGTCCACACCTCAAGCCAAGGTTCCTCAACTAGACAGATGTCTCCAATGGAAAATTGTTGATCTGGCCCTGAGAAGCAATGATTTGCCCAATACAAAATGCCTTTCGCTTTTAGAAGGGTTATTCAAAGCTAAAATTGTCACTGCCTTTATAATTGTCTCAATTATTTTTTGATACCTGAGTTCCACTAAGCCTGTTGGTGGTGCACAGCTGAAACTAAACAGAAACATGTGATTTATCTGCCTTGTTTCGATTTTGCAGCCAATTTCAACACAGTAGTAATTAACCTCGTGATTGTAATGGTATTTTTTGTATATCAGTAGTGAGGCACACTTTGACTGTCTGTCTGTCTGTCTCACAAACGACAAATATTCACACTTTGAGTTTCATAGCTGGGAGTGTGTATGACTTTTCAATGCTCCCATTAGTGAAGCTGCCAAATGCAAAAGCCACATTTCTTCAACGAGTAAAACTGAGGAATTTGAGAAATCTCCAGTGCCTGGCTGTGGTATGTGAACAGTAGCTACTGCCAATAGGAAGAATGGAAAAGTGATCAGTTGCTCACACTCAAGTGGGGAAACTGGAGAAGACAAGTGGAGGGATTACTTCACCTTGACTTTTCTGATACATTATGAAAAGGCTTTATTATTCTACAAAAAATAAATAAATGAATAAAATAAAAATAAAAAAATATGGGGAGGCTGACAACTAATGTAAATAACCCAAAAGCCTCATTAAAATATTTTTTATTTTTGTGCTGCTGTTTATTCTACTTTAACAGACAACTGGAGAGAGAATGAGAAGCTAGAAGTCTACAGAAAAAAGTGAAAAATGTTCCACTGTTAGAACCAAAGATGTAAAAAAACAAGCAATAATAATAATAATAATAATTATTATTATTATTATTATATCATTATTATAGGGAATGCACATACACACAAGCCTACAAATTAGAAACACCAACACCTTCTACCTCACAAAGACCTGCTGGTTGCTTAAACACAGCTCAACAATAACTTTCCAATTACAGAGCCGTACTGAAAACATTAAAAAAGAAGAAAAAAAACAGGCCCGAGCTTCTGATCATTCTGCCATTGTGATTATTTTCTAGTTCAATTGCTTTCTGTCTCTCTCTCTCTCTGTGTGTGTGTGTGTGTGTGCGTGCGTGCGTGCGTGCGTGCGTGTGTGTGTGTGTGTGTAGGAAAGACAGCAGGCCAAAGATATTAGCAGTGTTTTGGTGGGCCATGGAGCATATTATTGGCTGAGACCCCTCAGCTGAAAGGGAAACACTGGTCCATCTGTGAGGTGATCGCTAGCAGGCGGTTTGTCCTTGCTCTGGCTCACTCCAGTCACGTCGTCATTATCTGCAAAACTGCTGGGTGTAAAGTGCACCAATTATCCACAGGAGAAGATGAACAATGAATCCAAAATCAATCTAAAGTGTAAATATTCAACAACAGCTTGTGGAAAAAAATTGACACCAAGCCTAATCTTTTGCACGTCAAGTGTACAACTACCAGAGGAACCAGTCAATGGACCAAACCAAGAAAATCTTTTGTTAATAGTGACCAATATAATCAGTTTTTGTCACTTGCATTGATTTTGCTCTCAAACTCATTTATCTGCATTACTACCTCTCAAGGAAGCTAGCCTGGCCTGCCAGTCTCGCTCTTTGTCTATTCTATACAGCGAGTCTGGATACTCAGAGGCAGAAGGGCACATGAGGGGCGGGACTAGCAGCTCAAAAATAACCAATGACAAAAAAGGCAGAAATGACTACTGTACTGTGCTATGCTGTAGATTTTTAACTGTAGTATGGCGACAGCGCAAACATCTTTGGAAGAAGAAAGACTTTTAGCACTTCTTCTTGTTGCTTATGTTTATTTATTTAGCAGACACTTTTATCCAAAGCGATTTACAATGTATAACCTATAGGGCATGTTGTGATCTGTGGGGGAAACCGGAGTACCCGGAGGAAACCCACGCATGCATGAGGAGAACACGCAACTCCACGCAGAAAGGCAGCCGAGTTTCGAACCTGCAACCTTCGTGCTGCGAGGCAACAGTGCTAACAACTGCGCCACCATGCAGCCCGGTTGTTGTGGTTCAAAAAACATGTCCAAGTCATTTGGAACAGAGGAAACTGTCGCAGCAAACTCCGCTTCAAACGCCATCTCCATTGTTTACGAGAAACTGAGCGTGTGTGAAGAATGCTACTCAGTGCTGATTGGCTCAGTTAGAATTCTCAAGGGGTGGGGTTATTTGAATGTGAGCATTACCAGGCTTTTTGCTTCCCATCCGGTAGCATTGGCATGGCTGGCCAGGCTATAAGGAAGCATCATGCAACTTAATTATTAATATCAGAATTTCGCTAATGTGTAAGAGAGGTAATGTTGCATGAATGCTTTTTGGGATAAGCCTAAATGGCTACTTGCATGCCATGTTTTGTCTGCAGTCTTGCATTTTAAGATCTGATGGATTTAGTAAACCTTTCCACTTCTTAACACCACCGTCATTAGGACCACTTATGTAAATCATTATGGCGTTAAACAATTTAAGCAAGAGTCTTTGAAATTGATTTCTGTGGAAAGGTTATTGTAGATATCTATTTGAGCAACTTTAGTTTGGAGAAAAAGAGGTTAATGCTGTAAGAATCCAACAGCTAACGGCTAATCTGACTAGGACCAATAGCAGATGTCCACGCCCTTAACACAACAATTTGTCATTGAAATTTGTTAAATTAAAGGCTAATAAGATAAATACACAATGTGAAAGTTTGGATCAGCCAAGAGGCTTGTTTAACTAATTATGGGCCACTACAACCACATAGTTTCTCTGATGTTTTATTTTTCCTGCAGCTTTGCTCTCGTTTCAACTTCAACTCTAAAAGACCATGAAAACAAACATTTACTTGATAAAACAAGTCTTCAGCACAAAAGAACAAATTCTAGCTCACCATCTGGGGGCCACCTGCTGGCTGCCTGGATCTGAAGCTCAACACAATTACCGTAATGAAGCTGTGGTTAATAATTCAAAAAAGGAAAGGTTGCAAAAAAAGAACAAATTATTAGATGATTAATCATCCTTTCTACTGGAGGTTCTGTGGAAATGTACACTACGTAGGTGGGAATGGGCAATGATTGAAAGAGGTCATGTCAAATGACTACAAATGAGAAATGATTATGCAAGATTCCAGTTGTGACTTTCTACAATTTGTCAGAAGTGAAGAGTTTCCGTACTTTCCTTATGGAGGTGAGTCGCATCTGATGCTGGGGAACAATAGCAAACATGTTTAAAGTCAGAGTTTCAACACCGACTGAAATGAAAGCTTACTAAAACTCACTGTAGGATTAAAAAGTTCTCCTGCTAGGAGACACTTTAACTTGCATTTAAAGGCTTGATGTTGAAATCTAGATAAATGAAGACGACGCGTATTAAACACACGATTTTTAAAAACTACGTGTAATTTATAGTATTTTCTATGAATAAAGCAACGTATTTCTCCCATTAGAAAACCAACAAAACAACAAATAAAGCTGGGGGTATATTTTGAATAAACTTTTGATATTTAAGAGTGGGCCATAAAACGTACAGCTGCCAGATGAGGGTTATACTTAACCCTCATCATCTTAACCCACTTGTTTTTAGATCCATACAGATTCTGTTTTTGCAGCATTAGTATGCTGCACAAACAGAATCTGTGTGCATCTGAAAAAGTGCATTCAAAGTAAACTTAGCCACAGTAACTGAAGATCTCAAGCATTTAGATATTTGATCAAAATTTTTCAAAACAGTTGACGCGAAGTTGAGGAGAGTTAGCTATGGCGTTTAAAGCGTGCCACAACCCGTGCACGCGCATTGGGTCCACAGCGCGCGTGTGAACGGGACTCGCGAGCGAAAATATACATGGCAGCGCACGTGTGAACGGGACTCGCGAGCGGAAATATACATGGCGAGAGGTCATTTGTGCACTGAGAGGGAGCAAACTGTGTCTGTGAGCGCACAAGGATGTGCACAAGTGACAAACCTGCGTGCGTGCGTTGCCAACGAGCACACGGCAGAGGAAAACGTGCGCGCGCGGCAGCCTCTCTGCGCGCTCGGCAGCCTCTGCGCGCTCGGTTTCCAATTCCGCTCGCTCGGCTGTGAGGGCTTTTGGCACTCTGGAGGCGTGGCCTGTGGCAGATCTTCCTTGTCCTCTGACTGGTTAGTTTACCCCGCACTTTACTCTCTACCTATCTATATAAAAAAATCTGAGATTCAGCAGTTGCTGTCATAGCTCAGCTGGGAGAGCGGGTGACTCTCACTCTGGAGGATCCAGGTTTGAGTCCGGCCAAGGAACACAGAGTTGATGTCATTATTCTTTCCTAATTCCTGTGATATTATTTTACAGTTGTAACCGTTCAACTGTCATTAAACGTCCGAATGTTTGCTGGGCAGTGTTTTAAAAAGTGCACATAAGCTAGATGGTTTTAACCAGGTAAAAATAGACTTGTGGGTGTAGGTATGTTCAAGTTTAAAAAGTTCTTGCCTCATTAATGTATTGTTTATTTTTTTCAGCATTTAATTGACAAATTATCCTTTCAAATAATTAATTGATGAGTTACATAATTGTCCATTTAGAATTGTTGAATGGACTGAGTCAAGTTTGGTGCACTTTATATATTTCAAAACATGTTTTTTTTATTTTAATTATGCATATAAATAATTTTAATGTTAATTTATTGAAATATTTCTATTTTTTCATTACCTCACCCTTGTTTTGACAAAAACAAGACCTTGCTGGATAATATCACGGAGAAACTATTTGTTCACAGTACATGGCTCAGTGAGGATCTGTATACCAAAGGAGGAGATACTCAGAAATCTGTCTGCAGATTGTTACAACCCAGACTGGAAGTGGTGGGCTGTAATAAGAAAGGAGACCAAACAGAGGAGTGGGGGGTTCAACAACTGATTTATTTAACCAAAGTAAGGATTTACTAAAGCAAGTTAGTGAACAGAAAATGGCCAGTGAGGACTCTCCACCACACAGGAGAGACCCAGTAAAAGCAGAAAAACAGTAGGCTTTGTAGGCAGCACCACACCCTGAGCCCAGGTGCCTCCAAGGCTGCTTAACGAGCTGCCTACAACAGAAGAAAAACACAATTAAACACAAATGAAAACCCAATGAGACGGTGGGGGCATCACAACACGTTCAGGACTACCCAAACACCAGTAATTCTTGACTGCACTGATCTGAGGTGTCAATGGCCATATTCCCCTCTCTTTCAGAGTCATATATTTTCCTCAAGTTCAACTGCACCCTGAAGAGGCTCATTTGGATTGTGCCACATAGGCCAGTGACCTTTGTCTCAGCACTGTATGCTGGAACTATCAGCGACCAACCTGGGAATCTGGTGTGTTGAAAATGCTACAACTAGAGATGGTCATCATGGTAGACAGGGGTTTCTTCATTGATGACATTGTGCCCTGCAAAGTGTACAGGCCAGCTTTTCTTTCTGGCAAACCTCAAATGTCTGCATGTAAAGTTATAGAAACAGAAGCCACATCATCTCTGAGTGCATGTGGAGCGCTCCATTCATCTGGTCCAAGAACACTAGGTTTTCGATTGTTATTCCCCTCCTTGCATTTGTAAACAATCAGCTATATGCTGTGGTTTTTCTCCTTACCAACTTTTAAAATAGCCCACTAGTGAAGGCCTGGGCAAAGAAGCCTGATGTCTGAGAACCTCAACATATGTACGGCAACCACACTGTATATTTACACACTTTCATAAAGAAGCTGCATATCAAGCTTTCATTCAGATGACCTTCAACAGTGCTGCACCCTGCTGAGGGACATCCGAGTAAAACCTTGAGATGGCCATTTTCTGTTCAATAACTTGCTTTAGTAAATCCTTACTTTGGTTAAATCAATCAGTTGTTGAACCCCCCACTCCTCTGTTTGGTCTCCTTTCTTATTACAGCCCACCACTTCCAGTCTGGGTTGTAACAATCTGCAGACAGATTTCTGAGTATCTCCTCCTTTGGTATACAGATCCTCACTGAGCCATGTATTGTGAACAAATAGTTTCTCCGTGATATTATCCAGCAAGGTCTTGTTTTCGTCAAAACAAGGGTGAGGTAATGAAAAAATAGAAATATTTCAATAAATTAACATTAAAATTATTTATATGCATAATTAAAATAAAAAAACATGTTTTGAAATATATAAAGTGCACCAAACTTGACTCAGTCCATTCAACAATTCTAAATGGACAATTATGTAACTCATCAATTAATTATTTGAAAGGATAATTTGTCAATTAAATGCTGAAAAAAATAAACAATACATTAATGAGGCAAGAACTTTTTAAACTTGAGCATACCTACACCCACAAGTCTATTTTTACCTGGTTAAAACCATCTAGCTTATGTGCACTTTTTAAAACACTGCCCAGCAAACATTCGGACGTTTAATGACAGTTGAACGGTCACAACTGTAAAATAATATCACAGGAATTAGGAAAGAATAATGACATCAACTCTATGTTCCTTGGCCGGACTCGAACCTGGATCCTCCAGAGTGAGAGTCACCCGCTCTCCCAGCTGAGCTATGACAGCAACTGCTGAATCTCAGATTTTTTTATATAGATAGGTAGAGAGTAAAGTGCGGGGTAAACTAACCAATCAGAGGACAGGGAAGATCTGCCACAGGCCACGCCTCCAGAGTGCCAAAAGCCCTCACAGCCGAGCGAGCGGAATTAGAAACCGAGCGCGCAGAGGCTGCCGAGCACGCAGAGGCTGCTGCGCGCGCACATTTTCCTCTGCCGTGTGCTCGTTGGCAATGCGCGCACGCAGGTTTGTCACTTGTGCACATCCTTGTGCGCTCACAGACACAGTTTGCTCCCTCTCAGTGCACAAATGACCTCTCGCCATGTATATTTTCGCTCGCGAGTCCCGTTCACAAGCGCAATGCCATGTATATTTTCGCTCGCGAGTCCCGTTCACACGCGCGCTGTGGACCCAATGCGCGTGCACGGGTTGTGGCACGGGTCTGACGCGATAGTTAGCTGAACATAAAAATGATTGTGCTCATAACAATTGTTTGGTTTTCCATCTTTCAGCAAGCCTCGTTTTTAGGTTCTAAATACTAAAGTTATCGCTGCGTGTTTCTTGTTATCCGTTTTCAGAAAACATTTCCATCTGAGGGTGCTGGGATCAGGATCACTGTGGTGCACATAACATACTTGAAAGTATCACCTCTTTATTATGGGGATAAAAATTTTACAAAAGTTTGCTCCAGTCAAAATTTGCAAAACACTTTCAAAACAATTCAAAAAGCAAAGGTTTCACCACATTTTAACATGGTAAAGTCAGGAACAGCCACAGCCATCTAGCTGAAAAGACTCTCAACTCTGCTAAAATGAAAATAGTGGTGAACCTCGGAGTCCATTTGCTTTTTTTTTCTACCGGGGGAATTGACAAACACAGCTGTGTGCGTATGCATCCTGCCTGGCTCCTGGCTGCTTCTGTACTAATGTTTACCTGCCGTCTCTTGACTCCGGAAACGCATTACAGCTTGAAACCATTAGGAGAGGGAGAGGTGGGGGAGTGGACCTGTGATAAGATGGCCTTATCAGAACAGCCTCAAGAGCGCACAGAACACACATCATAACTTGCATCACTTCCAAGAAGCGGAGCAGATGCTGAGGCACATATCTGCCTAACAGCCTCTCTCTGCATCTCTTCTACTTCCATAACCCTTTAAATAAATTCTGCCTTTTGTTGTGGGCTCACATAGTGTCATTATACTTTCTGAGACTGAAGCGATTGGTGTACTGTTGCACTGTCCTTAGGTGACTCCTTAAGCATGTGTTGTTTAGGGTTGAAAAGGTTCAGCCAGACTGGTTGCATCACAAAGAGGGCTGAGATCCAGGCAGTGCTGCTGCCACAGAGACTTTAGCTGAGGTGAAAGCCAGGACACTTCTCCCAAAGGAGAATGCTTGCACATTTAAGAAAAGACAAGCCAGGAGAAGAAGACAAGTCACTGACCAAGCCAGGAACCTACAAGTCTGGAGGATTCAGCAACGTTGAATCTGTAAGGTGGCAGAGTCTGTGTCTTCATACGAACATGCCTCCTGTTGTGTTTACAGCTGCACTGGGGTGTACAGATGTTCTCTTGAAGTCACGTAGCCCCAGTGTTCCCGACAAAGAGCCAGCCTGTCGCCTCACCTGGTGTAAAGGACACACGCCATCCTTTATCTTTAATAGTACCTAATAGTAAATAGGCACAGCTATTGAACCGCTTCACTCACTTACTTAAACAAACTTTGGTCACATTAATAGCTGTCCTGAAAGGTTCAGACATCACTGAACTATCAGTGGGTTTCTTCAAACAGTCAGAAAGACTTAGCTTGCCTCAACAAAGACACAGTCTACAACAACAAGCTGACATTAATAACTACAACAGCTAAACTTACAGAACATTACTTTTAAATATTTTCTCAAACTGAGAAAATGGACTCAATGGTCACTTTATTATAACTGCTCAATAGATTAACACAGCTGTCTGATAGCCAGTCACACAACAGCATTAGAATGGAGAAGAAAGGAGATTTAAGAGAGTTTGAAGACTTGATCTAGATGATAAAAAAAAATAAACAGCAGCTCAAACAACTATTAAAGTCTGCAGAACAGCATTTCTGAACCACAACATGATGAACCTTGAAGCAGATGGACTCCAACAGCAGGAGACCACACCAGATGTCTCTCCTGACAGCTAAGAACAGGAAAGTGAGGCTACAATTCACACAGAATCACCAAACTGGAAGCAAAAGAGACTGAAAAACCTTTCCTGGACTGATGAATCTGGATCTTGGCCTCAGCACTCAGATGGCTGGGTCAGAATTTGGTGTCACCAACATGAAAGCATGGATCCATCTTGCCTTGTATCAATGGTTCAGGCTTCTGCTGGTGGTGTAAATGTGGTGGTGGGGTGCTCTCATCTCATCTTGGACCCCTTAGTACAATCTGAGCCAGGCTTAAACATCATAGCCTACCGGAGTATTGTTGCTGATCATGTCCATCCCTTTATGACCACATGGAACTATCTTCTGAATGATACATCCAGCAGGATAATGCACCATGTCACAAATCTTAGATGGTGGAACAGGAGATACACATCATGGGATATCTGTGTGATATTGTCATGTCAATATGGACCACAACCACTGAGAAAGATTTCCTTGTTGGATCAGTGACATGAAGAATTAAGGCAGTGAGCAAAGTGGTGTGAATGTTGACACAAATGTATTTTGGATCCAGAACAAGTTCCAGATGGAACTTGTGGGCTGATGGGCAAACTCAGAAATGTTACATGAATATTTCCTGAGTTGCAAATTCTCTGTGGTGAAAAAAGTAAATCACACAGATGGAAAAGTCCAACAGTATGCATAGGGATGAGGTAAAATGGGAAAAGCTCAGTTAGAAATGTATGCTTAGAGAGTGTCTCAATGGTACAATTGCACAGTAACGGCAATAAAAAAGAATGTCATAAATAAATCAAAAAGGAAGAAAAATAATTTCAAATCGGTTTTGTGCTTTGAATATTACATGAAGCTAATAGGGAGTATGATTAATAAAAAAATTTTCCTTTCAACAAAATTTTTGAGCTTCATATTAATTTTAATCATTTTTGAAGAATTTCCCCCCATTAAACATAGTTGGTCAGACACTGAAACACTGACTGCCACATTGCTGACAAAATATTTTTTGAATTTTAGTCTAGAATTCTAAACCAACAGTAGCAGCAACAAAAGATTTTGCTCTTCAGCAGGTCTACAATTGACTAACAGTTTTGTGTATGGCCAATGACAGTGTTCTGTGTTTGTTAGGCCATCTTACTGTCAGAGCTCAAACAGAGAAAAACCACAAATATTGCTTTGGTTGAGGAAAGGCACTTGTTTCAAACGGCTTTGGCATCAACTTTGGACTATTTAGACTTGAGGCTTTCTTTGAGATGTGAGCAGATAGAGGTATATAAGTTGTTGATTTTGAAAAAGGATGTATTTGCTTCTTCTTTGATAGTGAATGTCAGACTTCGCCATCACTGACTTCTACAGCAGTGAGTATGTCACGCTCTTTGTTGCTCTGACTGGTCCTAGTGCTGTCCAGTTATGTGCAAAGACAGTTTGAAAGACAATCGTAGATTCCACCCCACGACTGACTGGCTTCAGTGGCTTGGAACCAGACTATACAGGTGCTGGTCATAAAATTAGAATGTCATGTAATTCCATTCAAAAAGTGAAACTTGTATATCAGATTGTCTGTGAAGGTTCTCAGTCATCCAGGTCATTGTAGTCTAATGAGCTTTGAAAGAAAAGCGTCTGGACTTCTTTGAGTTGCTTGAAGACGTTTCACCTCTCATCCGAGAGGCTTCTTCAGTTCTAAGGTCAAATGGTGGAGAGTCCCAGATTTAAACCCAGTGGGAGTTTCTCTCCGAAGAGGGAACAAAAGACCCCCTGATGATCTTCTACATAAACACATGAGCCAAGGTGTCAGATATCAGATTCCTTCATTACACACAGACTGATATATGTAAAATATTTATTTCTTTAAATTTTATTATTATAACTGACAACTAATGAAAATCCCAAATTTCGTATCTCAGAAAATTACAACATTAACTAAGACCAATGCAACAAAAGGGATTTTAGAAATGTTGGCCAACTGAAAAGTATGAGCATGTACAGCACTCAATATTTAGTTGGGGCTTTTCTGGCCTGGATTACTGCAGCAGTGCGGCATGGCATGGAGTCGATCAGCCTGTGGCACTGCTCAGGTATTATGAGAGCCCAGGTTGCTAAGATAGTGGCCTTCAGTTCGTCTGAATTGTTTGGTCTGGCGTATTGCATCTTCCTCTTCACAATACCACATAGATTTTCTATGGGGTTATGGTCACCATGATCACAATGGTCCTTAAACCAGGTACTGGTAGTTTTGGCACTGAGTACAGGAACCAAGTCCAAATGGAAAATTAAATCTGCATCTATAAAGTTGGTCAGCAGCAGGAAGCATGAAGTGCTCTAAAACTAGGGCTGGGCGATATGGCAAAAATAGAATATCACGATTTTTCCAATATTTTATCACGCTTTCGATTTTATCACGATTTTTTATCCATGGATAGCATAACTTCAATTGCGTATTAAAGAAGAAAAACATTGAATAAACAAACATTTATTTATATTAGGGATAATCAACACAGTGCTAACACACTTATATTTTAAACTCACACCAGAGACGATAAAAGCCCTGAGAGAAACTATTACAAAAATCAGTTTTTCTCGTTTTTCAAGTTACTTAACATAAATTAAAATCGTAAACATATTTAAAGTGCAAACATGTCAATTGCAAACATATTGTGCAAACTTTAACTTGTTCAAAATACTATGTAGCTCCCAGTTGCTCATGTAGTGGATAGTTAAGCTCAAATACGGCTCTGATGTGCGGCTGGACCAGAGATCGCTTGTGGTAGCAAAAAACTGCGCATTCTGAATATTTTCTGCAACACGTCTCTAAATAAAGTAAAATTTTCCAGTGCAGATTGGAGACAACCCATAGAAGCACTGATTTGATCTCATTTCAGAGAAAAATAGAACAGGTTAGATGCACCTAATAAATAAAATTGCTAACAAACTCAGGATTCTTTCTTTGCTTCACTGTTCTGGTGCTGAGAATTTCACTAATGCGGATCAAAGGAGATACACGGATGAATGCACCTCTTATTATTTTGAAACTACATTTGCTGAAGCTGGTAGAGGCAGAGATTGTTTCTATTGATACACGGAGTTTACAGAATCATTTTAAATGTTAATAGGGGAAGACTGCAGGAGGGAGTGGTAAAAACAAGAAACTACGAGTCTGATGAAACCATGAAACCCGCTGGTTTTCCATCAGGCAGTCACGGGGCAGCTCCAGCGACCCAGTGACCGAGCTCAGTCCGGTACCGACACCGGCTCGGCAGAGGGTGAACGAGCCGAGGCGACGTCGTGCTCTGCTTAAGAAGCGGTGTTATTTTCCTGCTTCAGAAGAAGCGTCCAACGTGTTTTTACGCTTTCTCCGAGACATGTCACGTTGCTAAGTTGTTAGCGCCGCGCGCTAAGGAAACCCTGCGTTCCTCTTCGGAACGAAAACCTCGTTGTCGCTCTCAGCCGCGGCGAAGCCACGTTTGTTCACACACAAGTGAAAACAAGCGGGGCACTAATATATTATCATGACTCACGCTGATTGGTTAAGGGTCAAACAAAGGCGTGTCATTCACCTGGGGTAAGTTCCCTTTTCATTCAGAGGCAGAAATTCAACAGCAGAGCTGTGAATCGTGATAAAACGGTCTCTCAAAAATGACAGACCGTCAGATGTGTAGATCGTAAAACGGTCTAAAATCGTCATATCGCCCAGCCCTATCTAAAACGTCCTGGTAGATTGCTGCGTTGACCTTGGAGCTCAGAAAACACAAAGGACCAACACCAGCAGATGATATGGCACCCCAAACCATCACTGACTGTGGAAACTTTACACTGGACCTCAAGCAACGTGGATTCTGTGTCTCTCCTCTCTTCCTCCAGACTCTGGGGTCTTGATTTCCAAAGGAAATGCTAAATTTACTTTCATCAGAGATCATAACTACGGACCAATCAGCAGCAGTCCAGTCCTTTTTGTCTTTAGCCCAGGTGAAATGCTTCTGATGCTGTCTGTTGTTCAAGAGTGGCTTGACACAAGAATGTGACAGCTGAAACTCATGTCTTGCATACGTCTATGTGTGGTGGTTTTTGAAGCACCGACTCCAGCTGCAGTCCACTCTTTGTGAATCTCCCCACATTTATGAATGGATTTTGTTTCAGAATATTCTCCAGGGTGCAGTTATCCTGATTACTTGTACATATTTTTCCACCACATCTTGTCCTTCCCTTTGCCTCCATTAATATGATTGGACACAGAGCTCTGTGAACAGACAGCCTCTTTAGCAGTGACCTTTTATGTCTTGCCCTCCTTGTGCAAGGTGTCAAAGGTTGTCTTTTGGACAACTGTCAAGTCAGCAGTTTCCCATGATTGTCTAGCCTACAGACTAGCCTGAGAAACATTTAAAGGGTTTTGTGGGCATCAGCTGATTAGTGTGGCACCAGGGGTCTTCAATATTGAACCTTTTCACATTATTTTATATTTTGGAAGATTTTGAGATACTGAATTTGAGATTTTCATTAGTTATTTATAGTCATCAAAATCAAAGAAATAAACATTTGAATTATATCAGGCTGTGCGTAATGAATGAATCTAATAAACAAGTTCCACTTTTGAACGGAATTACTGAAATAAATCAACTTTGTCATGGTATTCTAATTTTATGACCAGCACCTGTATATTTACATATGTATGATGGGTTGCTAGGCTGTTTCAAAGGCATAACAGGTGAAAAATATTTGGTCAATCAAACCTGCGTGTGATCCTGTAGAAGACCCATTTCCTGATCCTGATAATGAACTGATGACTGTATACATGATACTCTGATTTTTCCAATCCCTGGCCAGATTTGAAGTCTGGAAACATAACAGGGTTTCAGGAGCAATGGAAAACATTTTATTCTCCTGATGATTCAAGCAAATGTGCATTCATGTAAGAGTGACTGGAAATAATGTCTCAATTCCCATATGAGCAGCTAGAAAAGTCATTAAACTGCAAAACAGTCATCTCAGAGAGGATTTTAAAAGATCATATAAGAGCATCTTTACACAATTCCACATGTAGTCTGGCCAAGTGCAACATGACTTTCCACTTATCATTATCTGAACCATGAATCTGTCAAGCGTACAAAGCTATTTCGCTTATTTTTTTAACCCTTACCCAACATTTAAATTTTCTAACGTTAAAGTCATTAAAGCACAAAAAAATGCTCTAATGTGATGTAAGGGTTAAGAAAGGCCTTGTCTAATTACACTTGCACAACTTCTTCAGAAGGTGGAAAAGAATTACAAGAAAACTTTTTTTTGTACTTTAATGGCAATTTCTGCCCTGTGGTGCCTTGAATCAACAAGATGGTTAATTATATTTAGGTTTGAGTACAGTTGTTAGCTGCTAGAATGAGTTCTTCAGCAAAAAGAGTTTGTATAGTGCTTTGGTAATAATCCCTCAGTCTTAGGTACTTCATTCTTTGTTCATTTCAATTCAATTCAATTAAATTCAAAAATACTTTATTAATCCCAGAGGAAAATTGATTGCTGTAATAGCTCAGAATAATAATAATAATCAAGTCATCAAAGAGTTATTGTATATTACAATGGCTGCTGGCAGGAAGGATCTCCAGTAGCGGTCAGTGTTGCAGCAAAACTGAAGAAGCCTCTGACCGAAGACACTCTTCCGTTGTCGGACAGTCTTGTGAAGAGAATGCTCAGGGTTAACCATAATTTTCTTGATTCTCTGGAGAATTCTTCTTTGCATTATCTCCTCCAGTGGTTCCACAGTCGTACCCAGAACAGAACCAGCCTTTTTTAATTAGGCTGTTGAGCCTTTTCAGGTCCCTGCGTCTGATGCTGCTACCCCAACAGACGATGGCTGAAGAGATTACACTCTCAACAACAAACTTGTAGAAGATCTGCAGCATCTTGCTACAGACATTGAAGGAACTAAGCGTCCTCAAGAAGTGCAGTCTGCTGTGTCCCTTCTTGTAAAGGGCTTCGTTGTTCTTTCTCCAGTCCAGTCTGTTGTCCAGGTGAACTCCAAGGTATTTGTATTCCTCAACCACCTCCACTTCTTCTCCCATGATGGAAAGTGTTTGACTCCACCCTTTCTTCTGAAGTGTAAAAATCATCTCCTTTGTTTTGTTCACGTTAAGGTCAGATGATTGTTTCCACACCATGCCACAAAGCACTCCACCAGCTCTCTGTTCTCAGCTTCCTGTCCATCTCTGATACACCCGACAACTGCAGAGTCATCTGAGTATTTCTGTAGATGACAGGTCTCTGATTTGTACTGGAAGTCTGAGGTGTACAGGGTGAAAAGGAATGGTGAGAGTACAGTCCCCTGTGGTGCTCCAATGTTACTGATCACCTGGTTTGATGTACAGTTCTTCAGCCTCACAAACTGTGGTCTGTTTGTCAGGTAGTCTTTAATCCAGGCGATAGTTGAGGACCCCACCTGTGTCTTCTGGAGTTTCTGGCAAAGTACATCAGGCTGGATTGTGTTAAATGCACTGGAGAAATCAAAGAACATGACCCTCACAGTGCTGCCTGCTTTGTCCAGATGACAGTGGATTGGTTGAAGCAGCTGGATGATGGCATCTTCAACTCCAACTCCATGGCGATAAGCAAACTGCAGCGGGTCCTGATATGTTCTAGTTTGCTTATTCAGGTGGACCAACAGGAGTCTCTCCAGGACCTTCTTGATGTGGGATGACAGGGCAACCGGTCTGTAGTCGTCACTGACTGATGGGCGAGTTTTCTTTGGAACTGGAACAAGGCAGGATGTCTTCCACAGGACTGAAACCTTCTCCTGGGCCAGGCTGAGGTTGAAGAGGTGCTGCAGAATCCCACAGAGCTGCTCTGCACAGGCCTTCAGTACCCTGGGGCTGACACCATCTGGACCTGCAGCCTTGTTCCTGTTCAGTCTCTCCAGCTGCCTCTTCACCTGACTTCTAGAGACAGATAGCTGGGAGGGGGAGGTAAATGGGGCAGCAGCATCTCCTGACTTGGTTGAAGACAGATTTATAGAACCAGAAGAGTCCATGACTGCATTAGAGGACTAAAGAGCTGGCGTGTGACAGGAAAATGTTGGATCAGAGGAGGATGGGATGTCTGATTGGCTGGGGACAGGCGAGGAGGATGCTGGGTTTGTTCCTGAACTGAACGTATTGAAGAACTTGTTCAGTTCATTGGCTGTGTCCAGGCTGCCATCTGTGCAATCCTTCCTCTGCTTGAAGCCTATGATCTTCTTCATCCCTGACCAGACATCTCTGATATTGTTCCTCTGTAGTTTGTTCTCCAGCTTCTTCCTGTATGTCTCCTTGCTGTCTCTGATCTTGATCTTCAGTTGCTTCTATATACTCCTCAATAATTCCCTGTCTCCCTCTTTGAAGGCTCTTTTTTTCTCATTTAGCAGATTCTTCAGTTCACTGGTGATCCAGGGTTTGTTATTAAAGTTAAAGTTAAAGTCCCATTAGTTATCACACACACTGATGTGTGTGCGAAATTTGTTCTCTGCATTTGACCCATCCCCTGGGGGAGAGGTGAGCTGCAGACACAGCTGCGCTCGAGAACCATTTGGTGGTTTAACCCCCCAATCCAACCCTTAGCGAAGCAACTCGCTGTTCTGGTGGGTATGATGTCCACACAGAAGTTTATGTAGTCAGTGACACATCCAGTCATGGCATTGATGTCTTCTTCATATCCTTGGCAGAGAGTCATCCAATCTGTGGTCTCAAATTTCACACATTTATCGTCAAAATCAATGACATAAGTCAGCTCACCATAGAACACAAATGTGTGCATACAGCTCTTTTGAAAAGATACACAATCTAAGTTTGACTCATCAGACACAAAAAATTGTAATTGGCTTCCAGAAGCCAGATGTGCATGTGCGGGCCACCTCGCAGTCTGCACACTCTCAGTTTGATGGCCGGTTAATAAGCAGTATAAAAGGCCAGCTTTAAAGAGATGTTTGCATGCCGGAAAAGCTTACCACCAGGTGCAGAGTCTTTTGAATTAGGAAGTTCACAGAGTGGCTCCCCACTTCTTCTCTAAAGCTAAGAATAACACCTGGCTCAAAGCTATTTTCATCTGAGAATCCCTTTCTCAAAAGGCTTCAACAAAACTTTTTGTTTGTTTGTTTCTTTTGGGGCAGCAGTAGCTCAGAAGGGAGAGCTGGTTGTCCAGTAATCATAAGGTTGCAAGATAAATCTCGGCTACCAGCAGAAAATGCTGCTGTTGTACCCATGGGCAAGACACTTAACCCACATTGCCTGCTGGTGGTGGTCAGAGGGACCGGTGGTACTAGTGATTGGCAGTCTTGCTTCTAGTTTGCCCAAGAGCAGCTGTGGCCACAATGTAGCTCATCACCACCAGGCTGTGAATATGTGTGTGAATAGGTAAATGACTGTGTTCTAAATCAAGACAAGACTGAAGTTCTCATCTTTGGATTGGAACTTCAGAAAAAGAAACTGCTTAGAGAATCACCTGATCATAACGGCATGAAATTAGCATCCAAGAACAAAGTAAAGCTTGGAAAAGTTTATTTTTGACCAGAACATGTCATTCACATCCCACGTTAAAGAGACTTGTGGGATTTCCTTCTTCTACCTCCGGAATACTGCTAAGATTTGAAGCAGTGGCGGCTGGTGAATCTTTCATTTTGATGGGGCGCAATTTAACAGGTGTACAGAAAAGAGCATGCCAGCCAAGATTTGCATGACCGGTTATTGGGAGGTGCATATGAATAACAATTTTTTTTTATTGTACTACTAATGTTTCTTATCCATTTGCTTCCTTACAAAATGAAGGTTTATGGACAGCTAAATAAAAGTAATGATGGTTTATTGAACAAAATAAATCTTTCATCTCAAAATAAATCTATTTGTTATTTTGAGTCACATTCCTGTTTTTTTAAACCAACAGCAAAATTGTTCAAGCAGGCAGAAAAAAATACTATAAAAATATTCACTAAACATTAGTCTCTAAAGTGTGGCAAAACATATATATATATTAATTTTTTCATCATATTTCTAGTCAAAAACAATAAGTTTTCAGGAGAAATACCTATTAGAAAGGTATTCACATTATGAATATATTAAAAATAGTCTCATCGCTCATAATTCTAATAATTAAAGGGACAGTATGCAGTTTATATCGTTAATCTCTGGAAATAGCCATCAAAATGAATAAAATTATGCCCAGTTGGTGAAAAATATTGGCGGCTTCTTAAATAACAATAAAAATCAGGTCAAAAATACATGGGAGCGAGTCTCACCCCAGTTTCACACTGAAAGCATCAGCGGTGCGGAATGGTGCGGAATCCATTACAGTCTATGGAGTGTGTCAAACCAGCAGCGACACAGCAATTTCCAGGCACGTCCCAGAAGTGGCACGCCGCGCTGCTAAAGATAGGAACGGGTTCTATTTTTGCTGCATGTTGCTTCTGGGATGTGTCAATTTCCGTAGTTAGCGTAAGGCTGGACAGGGAATCGCACAGTTTCAGTGTAAAATCACCTGTAAATTTCTAAATAAAAGTACTGCAGCGATGCAATTTCATATATATGAAGCTTACGTGTGACCCATCGGCTTATTTACAGCATTGTTACAGAATTGCAGCGGTGTGCTTTTCATGGCTTTATTCCTGGCAGTGGAGAGGAACAACATCATATATGACATCAAACAGCGATATCAAACGTGATTTCCTTCTTTTTGGTTTAATGGCAGAATTCATGAACAAACCGTGACCTGAAGTCTCGAGGGATCGTGTGATCTCGCAAGTACAGCGAAGACCACAGCGAGGAAGCCATGCCGCTGCCAAGACTCTCCCAGTGTGAAAATGACAACTTTGAAGTTCGTGAGTAAACCGTTGCACTGCAATTTCGTGTTGCTGATGCTTCCAGTTTTAAACCAGCAGTTTTAAACTGTGGAGAATTTTCGGCTCTGTCCAGAACTGAGACTCTGCCCTGCTGTCTTCTGCACATGTCTTCATGGGTGTTATTCCCATGTGCCCAAAGGCTCTCCTATTGTATGTATTTGGGGAGGGGGGAATCCAGCGCGCATGCGCCAGTTAGCGTAGGTGTTTTAGTGAGAGCTTAAAGTATCTTAAAATAGGTCTATGCCGCTTCAAAGCGTACACAGACTATACATTACATTTCCCATAACGCATGGCGATTGTGTTACCATTACAGTGACAGTATTTCACCACTAGGTTGCAGTGTATCCACAATTGTGTTTAATTAATGCAACAAGTGAAAATAACTATCCACAAATTATCCCTAAATGTCCAGGAAGAGAAAGATTGATGCAGAAGGAAGGGTGTTTCAACGAAGATGGAACATGTTGATGATTCAAGGAGAAGAACCGGGATGTCTTTACAGTCATTAGCATCCATGCTACTAGCATCAGCGTCTGCAGCATTACCCTCCTCTGCCTCGTAAAAACTGAAAACACTCCTCTTACTCAGTGCTGAGTTTACTCAGCAATTTACTGACTTTGAAGCCCAGAAATGGATTTTAACAGCTCAGTAATCTGTTCTCGGCTGACATAGAAAGTGCACCAACCAACTTGCAGACCGAGATGATTTAACTCAAGTTTAGCGACACGCTCAAGTCAGTACGACTCTATGGCTGCTGCAGTGTTTATCTTTACTCCCCGACACACTGGTCCAGCTGCTCAAACGCTCTCCATGTTCAGCAGCACAAACCTGTGTGAGCAACTGTTGTCTGTGATGAAGATGAACAAAACCACACAAGAGTCTCACTGACTATTTCCTCAGCTCAGAGCCCAACCCCAGAGATGCAGGTGTCTGGTTTGAACAGGTGAGCATCGCAGTAAAGCAGCGTGGAGCAAACTGAGCTTGAATTATTTTGGTTTTATGAACTTTTTCTGCTCCAAAGCATGAAAGTTAATAGGTGAGATTACATTTCCATTTAGGAGAATTACTATATTTGTTTATGTTGTTGGCCTGTGAAAAAATATATTGAAATGTTACAGATAGAAGAATAGAATAGAAAAAGAATAGAAAATCCCTTTATTGTCCCTCAGTGGGGAACGCTTTGTGTCACAGCAGCAATAACATTACAGGAGCAAAAATATGGAGTAAAAAAAAAAGAATAAAAAACAAGAAAATATAAAATAAAAATACTTAAAAGATTCAAAAGATTAAAAAAATGAAAAGAAATGCTGAACGTATACACATTTTAAGGAATACAAATACTACAAAAATTGAGACATAATAAGTAACAAATACCACTGATGTGTGCTTTATTTAAAAACGATTTGCTCGTGTGTAAATGGTTATTCCACATTCAGTGTTACGCAAAAATAAGTTTGTTTCCAAATGAAAAGGTTCAACCGTACATGCATGGCCACACCAGATACTGACTGGTTTTCTGCCCCACCACCCCCTTAAGCAAAACTGTGCACAAGTTGATGTCGATGTAGACGAGAAGCTCGCAGCCATGATTCCACGTGTCTGATTTGAGGACTCAAATTTAGTGAAACCAGCCTTAGGTGTTCTCTGGGTATGTTCACACTAAACCTAAAGTAACTTTTGTCGCCTGTCTAAAATAAGCACTTAGTTGGCATAAAAACATGTTTTTAACATTCATGGACATCATATATTAAATCCATGGCACATATAAAACTGGATCAGAAAATAACTTATCGTCCCATTGACTCGCATTCATTTTTTGGCAGTTTCATTGTCTAAAAGTAGATGGGCGTGACTTAGGTTCCCTTTATTTTTATTATACATTGTGCCTGTTGTTGCTCTGGAAGGTGTAAAAAAGCATGATACTTTCCCTTTACACTTAATACAATTATAACTACAGAACCCACTGAATCATAGTTGACTTGTGTTACAAAGAGAAGATACTGAAATGTCTCGTCATTTTGAGACACTTCCTACTACTGGCCTCATCATAAAATGAGTTTATAGGAGGAAAAACCAACTAATGTAAATAATTACAAGCTATAGACCCAAAATGGTGCTGCTAAAGCATTCTGCCCAAACAAGCTCTGTACTGACTTGATCCAGGGTGAAAAAAACCTTCCTGAGGCAGCCGGTTCTCAGCCATTTGAAGTCTGTCCAGCCCAGAGCCGCGCAGCAGCACCCAGTACTTAGGAGTGCTACTGTAGAGGGTCACTGAGGACATGAAGTGTCCTGCATCTCATTTCATACATTTGCGTTCACTCTCGTTGCTACTGAAGAGTGGACATAGGCTTTGGAGCATTTTTTTGTGTTGCCTTGTGGATTTTAAGAGAAGGATTTCGTTTTCTGGGAGTTTATTTTTGCACAGTGTATTCACTATCTAAAAATAAAAGGCACTGAACTGACCACCGGGTTTGGAAATGTTTCTTGAGGCCAAAGTTGTCTGCAACAGCATTAAAAGTCAAATTGATTTTACCTATTATTAATTTATTACACAAAATCATATTTTCCCAAAGGTCAAATGTTAAATGCACGTGTTTTATCCAACTGCCTTGTTTTCCTTTCACACAGAAAAGGTTAAATATGAGCGCAAAACCCAAACCCAGGCAATATCGCCTCATGAATAACAAAATCCATCAGTGTGTAAATTCATTCCATGTAGGAAGCAACAAGGGTAAATTTCATGCCAAGCATTACAAATAAACAGCGGGGGACGTGTGCAGCTTTGGACAGCCAAAGGTCATCTCAGCGTTATCCCTTCAGCTCCTTTATTCATCAGAGGATCCAGACACTGCATTTGTGTATCTCATTAGTTCTGAGTCCACACCCAACAGCTCACAATGACAAGACCTACGTAAACAACTCACAACTATTTGAATCATCATGCATATTGGCCAACTTTAAACTGATCAATGAGATAAATAAATCACAGCTTTCAATATGTGGACAACTGCATTGATTCTGGTGATAACAATCGACTTAGAAAGAAAAATAATCTTGTATCTTTAATGAAATATTGAACAACAGGCTGTTTTACACTTTGAGGGTGAAAAGGTAAAAAATGTTTAAAGGAAAATGAAAATTTATGGTCAAAATTAAAAAAAGACCCTAGCAATTTCTTTCTAACAAAACCTTCCCAGTTTGGTGTTTGAACCCTCTTATGTTAATAATGGAGTTGCAGCCAGTTTTGTAATCTATGGCATCTTGAATTGTACACAAAATCATAGAAGTATAATAGTTTCATTCAAATCTATCCACGAGATAGACGAGATATTCAGCTGACCAACCCTCATGCACCCTGACCTTTATTGCGATAATGACAACCTGCACTTCTAGAAGCAGCTGGTAATCAAACAGATGCCACCGTGACATCATTGTCTTTATAACAGAATGAACATATCTGGGAGTTTGTTTGAAGGCGTTGACTTTAACAGACCTTTAGGAAACGGTTGGTTTGAGGAAAATGACAATGAAAAGATATTGCTGACATGCTTTAGGAAGCAGGCCTGCCACTAGGCCTGCCAAGCACATAAACACATGATTCAGTTTCATAACTGTTGTTTTAATAAGGCGTAACAAGAAAAAAAAGACCACACTACTATGAAGCCTCTTCTGTAACTGACCAGTGAGTTCCCAAAGTTGTAAGACTGCCATTTCTGCCTTCACTACCAATTGACTCCCTATTAAATTACTCCCCTTCCACTGCTGTTCCATCCTGCGCTTTAACTGTTGGTTATGAGATTTGCTTGACAGCACGCAGATCCTGTCACCCACTGACTAACTTGTTCGTGTCAAAGGAGCATCAGACGTAGGAAAGAAAGTATAAACAAGTAAATTGAATTAGATCTGGTTATTCATCTGCAAAAGGCAGTTGGGCAGTCAAAGAAAAGACAAACCAGATTATATTCATGGCTTGTTTAAAAGCAGCAGCCCATGAACGGAACCAAGGCATAATCATGACCTGTCTGGCAGTGGAAAGCTCTTTAAGTCTGCCTTAAAACAAATGTTTGGTTTATGTTTCCAGACAGCTCTTCAACATCACTTTTTACACCAGGTGGCCTCCTGATGGTTTAGTCCTCTAACACACCCTCTGCAGGAAAGAGGCATCTGTTAACTGTCCTACCCTGAAACTTTTGACCCCAAAACTTAATTTCCAGGATCCTTTAACATTTATCTCAGACCCAGTCTGTTGTGTTTCCACAAGAGCATGAAGTTCAGCATAGATTAGGCTAATTAAATCTGCCGGTGTGTGTTGTTTCTCTAGGTGAAGACAAAGTATATATATCAGCAGCAGCAAAATGGGACAACACACCAGTAGAATTAGACCCATAAAACAATATTCTTAGATTAGTTTTACTCTCAAAGTAGGAAAAACATGCTCCAAACTTTGTGAAGATGTGTAACTGTAATTGATCTTAAACAAAATTGATGCAATTCTCCACGTTTGCTTGCATCAGTTGCAACCGAGAAGAAAAAAAACTGTTTACAACTAATATTGCCAAGATTAGTCGATTTGTCAAAATTACGATGACTGTCAAAATCTTAAGTGACAAATGTAATAATTGTTGTTGATCATTGTTTGTTTTGGAAAGCTTTGTTTCTCTCTGAAGACCGCTGCTGTGTCTTCCACTGCACTGTATGGTCAGCTGTGGCATCACCGGAAAAGACCAAAGAACCAAATCATGACAGCTTGAATGTTCTGGAGAATTTCATAAAAAGTCAAGAGATGCATGTGGAATGCAAAAACTTCAAGGTAGAAATTGCCTTCTATGAAAGGTTTCTTGAACATGACAATGAGTTCACTGTACTCAATTGGCCTCCAGTCACCAGATCTCAAACCAATAGAGCACGTTTGGGATGTGGTGGAACGGGAGATTCTCATCATGGGCATGCAGCCAACAAATCTGAAGAAACTGCGTGATGCTATCATGTCAATGTGGACCAAAATCTCAGAGGAATGTTTTCAGTACCTTGTTGAATCTATGCCACGATGGATTAAGGCAATGCTGAAGGCAAAAGCAGGTCCAGCCCGGTACTAGCAAGGTATACCCAATAAAGTGGCCGGTGAGTGTATGTCATGTGTTGTGTTCGTATAAAATCACTGTCCAGGAACATCTTACATTCAGTTTAAACACTATCTTGTTTCTACACTTCTTCTACTCTATTGTTTGTTTTTTACCATCGCTCATAGCAACACCTCTGGCTAAAAAGGTCATTACAATATACCTTATAAACACGTTTGCTGTCATGTTGCAAATGCTAACGTTACATTTTATAACGATAAGTTAGTGTTAAATTAAAAGTGTTCCTCCTCAGTGTCAACTTTTTAAAATCAATTCAACAACATGCACACCTTTGCAAGCAAATGTCCTGTCTGGTTGCATTAGAGCAGCTGCCTGCTAGTGTGATGAGCAAAAATGTACAAGATATCCAATTAGATGACTAATCACCAAAATAATTTGTGACTAGTCAATTGTCAAAAAAAATAAAAAACTGTTCATGGCAGCCCTACAAAAATCTGTGTACAGCAGATCACAGCTTTAATGGAAGACCTATTACAGCCTGAAGCGATTTTACTTGAAAGTTGACATGTTTATGTGGGTTAGTAAACCAGGATTTTATGTTAAGAAATCAGTTATGAGATAACTGAGACAGAGATGGACATGACATGTTTACTCCACCTCAATGCCTACTGGAGACAGTCAGTTTTCTCCCAAAAGACAGAAAAGAATAATACCATGTGTAGCTTTAGCTTTCATTTAGAAGATGAAAGTGCTGCTGTTACCTTGCACACAGTTTCAATATCCCAGGGTAGGATGGTCCGTAAGTCGATGACCTCACAGGACACGCCAAGTTTCTCCTGGGCCATGCTGGCCACCTCGCTCATTACATGGATCTAAATAACAACAGAAACATTCAAATCTTTGTGCAATCAGTGCTTAAGTTTGAGTTATTCTACAAATAATGCAACAACCTATGAGGCAGAGAGCAACACACTTTTGTAAAACATCACACCAAAAGGGAATTTTATATGATGTTTTACTAACAACTGATTTTATCTGTAATATTTTACTTTGTTTTAGTAAAATTGTGTTTTATTGCTTTTGGATTACTTTATTGGGCAACACTGCCTTGTAAACAAACTAATGTTGACATCAAAAACTTTCAAAGACCTTCTTTCACTCCAACTTTTCCAGTAGATTCTAATCCAGAGCCAAACCTAGCAGCAGGGCTCCTTCTGTTTAAACCCAAAAAACTGCCAGCAGTCACATACCTAATGCAATAGTAGCTCTAACTCTTTGTTGCGTAGTCAGTGTAGGGTTTAGTTTGCTTAACCCATGTGAGAACAATAAAAGCCAAACTTTCATGTGTATGTGAGCAGATGCAGTAAGGCATCAGGGTTTGCGGTCAGTGTTCTCCGCCTTTAATACCATTTTGAAGAATACCACCCAATGCACAATTATTTACAAAAACAGCTTTCTGCAGCTTCACCTGAACTTCTTTCTTCTCCGTCCACACAAGAGCAGTAATACCATCTTGGATTGAGACAGTGTCTCAATAACCCCAACCACCTGTCACGCTGAGGGTAAATTACATCTTTGATAAGCCTGATAAGGAGTTAGGGCACAATCTAAGCCGGGGATGATTCCTGGTGAGCGACAGGCTTTTTTTTATAGCAAACTATAGAAAATTACATTTCAACAATAGCAAAGCCAATGCAGGCTCACAGTGTTAAAACAGAGAGCCAAGAAAAGCCTCATCAATGTGCTGAGGGATCATGCTGGGACACAGGGAACTGCTGCTCCTCTTCATAGCATTAAATATTATTTAATGCTATTGGATATAAATCCTTTAATCTTCAAGGTTTGGAACACTTGTTTAATTTGCAGTGGTCTCTAGTAGGAATGCCATGCAAGTCGTACTCGGGGTTAACACATTTTTGTTGCACCATTTTCAAGAACTGGAAGTGAGTCACAATTGGGACGAATATTTCTGTTCTGATATTTAAACATCTTGCTTCTGATTGGTTAACAGCAACTCAACTCTACCACCGGCTCTGCTTGCTTTGCAACATTGATGTTTTATCGCCACAAACACAAGTCTGGAGGAGTTCTGCTGTGTGGTGGAATTGCTAATGCTAATGGCTAGCTTGTACTAGCCAAGATGTTGGCCATTTCTCAATATGCATACTTGTCCGAACTTGTGTACTCACGTCCTTGTGAAACGTCATAAAAGATGGCCCAAGGACTGTTCCAATCCTAAGTATGCATAATGGAAAATTTGCTCAAAGTTCCCAGATGTGTTCTTGCTCCACCCATTGTATCGAGGATGCATCAATGCATGAGTATTTTGGGGCTAGTCACGACATCTGGGGGAAACTGGCAGCACATTTCCACCAGAAAAGTGTGTTGTCTCTTTAATCACAGGCTCCAAAAGGAAGGCTGCTATTTCAGCTCCGGCTCGCTCCTGTACCGAACGGGCCAACATCTTTCGCGGCCATCTTTTGTTTGTACAAATTACCTCATCGGTCTTTACCGGCTCTCCTTTATCGTTTGCTTTGAATCTGAAATATTCTCAAACTGCAGAAGTTGTGTTCTTTTAGATACCAAGTCACTTGGTGCAAGAGCTGTCATTTCGCTGCCCGTATCTCTCAGTGCATGTCCTCATCGCTGTCACGTCATGACATCACGTTCATAAACTAGAACATCTCCAAAAGTTGCATAAAACATTTTAAACTATTTAAGTAAAACTGAAACTTCAACGACAAATCCATTTTATACATTTATTTGTATTTTTTTTTATCCTTGTCTCCTACATGCACTGCTATTTTTCATTGTATGGCACCAGTCCTGGAACAGATACCATAGCTATATTTTAACACAGACTGTATATGGTAATACCGTCCAAGCCTAATTAGAAAAATGTTTTTGTTTTTTAGTGTTCCACATCCTTAAAGTTGTAAAACAAAATCTGCAAAACTTCTCATCTAATATGCTGGTGATGTACAAATCACCTACCTGCGTTCCCCAGGCAATGAGAGTGACATCACTTCCTTCTTGTAGGATCTCAGCCTGTGAGAGTGGGATGGTGTAGGACTCTACTGGAACCTGCTCCACTAATGAAACACACACACACACATTCATGCTCAAACACATTTTATGCAAGCTCACATGCTACATTCATGTTGCACAACGACTAACTTGTTCATCGTTCACTATGTACCCTGTGGTTGATGTAAAATGCTTGGGTCATAAATGAGCAAAAACTCTGAATAACACACTAGATGAAAAAATGGTGAAACAAGCCACCAAAAAAATCAAATATTCCACTACAACAGTTTTCTGGACACTTCCAGAAGCTATATTGTGCTTTTTCCACAGATGGTTTTATGAGGAAAACCCAACGTATGATCCAATGAGAATTGTCGCCAGCAACGAGCCTAGAATAATTTATGTTGACCACAAAACATTGATGGGATGAGGTAGTGATTAGAAGATGGGCCACAAAAGAATGAAATATTAGTCCAAAAGGGAAAGCGTATTAGCCAGCTTCTCTTTCAACTAAGTCCAGCACAAAATACATGTAAGTATACGGTGTGGATAACAGTCATTAATGTCTTGGAAAACTGACGTCATGGGATTCTTTTGATTGCAAAAACAGTCAGCTTGTCCCAAAATGTCAATTTCTAAAGTTACAGAGATTTTTCACAATTAACCCTGTCTCATTCAGCAAAGTGAATCTGGGTTTTGTTGTAAATGCACGGGACAGTAAAGCACCAGTGGGTTTTGGAGAAACAGAACTCCTGAAGGCTTTCCTGCAAGGCCAATCATAAAGTCGGCATGACAATTAGACTGAGCAATTGGGATTAAGATCTTTCGAGAAACCTTGTATTGCTGCTCTGTCTTCTCTGAGCATGTGCTCGTTGTAAGTTAAGCTGCTTTCACATCAGGGCCAGCTCGCCCCCGGCCAGGTATGGTATGAAGTGTTCACATCTGGGTAGCCTGTGTTTTTCAGTGCTCAACCAGTCATTTTTTAGCCCTCTTCCCAAGATGTTCTGCTACAGGCTGAACTGTTCAACACAAAAACTGCCAACTGATTGGCCGACTCAAATTCATGCCTACGATTAAGGGGAGCCTCCGATTGGCGGGTTGAATCAGTCAGCGGGGGCTTCCAGCATACCGATTCATTATCATTCTGGATGCTCTGACTGGAGCCGTCTTTGTCTCTCTCACTGAGAAGTGCTGTAACGAACGAGCTCACACACACAGGCACACACACACACACACACACACACACACACACACACACACACACACACACACACACACACACACACACAAACAGACAAACAGAGCTGCCGAGGATTGAGCTGTCCGTCGGGAGGACAGACCACAGGCAGGATGCCATATCAGAGTCAAGAGTCACAATTAGCATAGAGGAAGTTTCTGTTTTCCTTGTCAGGTGTGATAAAGAACGTAATTATCATTCCTCATCAATTGATAGGAGATATGGCAAAATATCACACTTTTCTTTTAGTGAAATCAGTGTTTAACTTGCATTTTTATTATTCAGCCCAAGAACTATACAAGATATACTTATCTTTCAGTTTTGCCAAGAAAATGCTTGTATGCTGTTCCAGTCAGCCTAAAGAAGCTATTGAAAAAAGCCCAAGATTCCCATGCTTGTAGCTCCAACCTGACATTTGTTTCTTTACATTTTCAGCAAAATGACTTAATTTGACTGTTCATAAACATGCCATACTGTCCAAACCCCAGTGCTACCACTGCAGTCTTAACTAAACACCTCTGTTGGAGTAAAAATTGCTCCACCAAAGAGAAGTGGTCTTGCATACACATTACATAATCTTCTCTTGTCAAAAAGAGTCTTTAATTACTATAATGGAGTCTTAAATCACACATATCAGGTTATTATCATGTAGCCAAATGAGCACCACTTTACAGAGGCTGCCAACAAGCAAGAGTTTATTACTACAATGTGTAACCATGGGACAGCTTACTGCATGTACATAGATACCCACATATAAGATGGTGGAAGTTATAACCTGGAAGTGTAAACACTTAACCTGACATGGTGTTTGGGCTGCCAACAATTACAAGATTTATTGTTATTATTCTGCTTAATAATTCATCAAATAATCAATTATTCCAAACATTATTTTTTACTCCAAATATCAAAATCATCTGTTTTATTTTTGTTTATTTTCTTTTGGGATTTATTGTTAGCCAGTTAGACCAGAAGTTCCCTGATGACTCTGCCATTGTCGGCTTTGTGTCTGACTGGAATGACCTGGAGTACAGGGTCAGTCATCATGGACTTTGTGGACTGATGTGAGCGTAACCGCCTTCTCTTGAACACCAGTAAAACTAAGGAAATGGTGATTGACTTCCAGAGAAACACTCCTTCCTCACCAGTTAACATCCAGGGAGCAGACACTGAGGTGGTGGATACCTTTAAGTACCTGGGTGTTCACCTCAACAGTAAACTGAACTGGTCCAACAACACAGATGCTCTGTATAAGAAGGGCCAAAACCACCTCCCCCTCCTGAGGAGGCTGAGGTCCTTCTGAGGTAATTCCGAATCCCTGTATGGGTGCAGGCAGCTCTGAACGAGACAGACAGAGCCTGAAGAAGCTAGTTAAAAAAAGCTAGTTCGGTTCTGGGCTGGAGAAGAGTAGCTCCATCTTTAAAAACCCCTCCCACCCACTGCATTCCACTGTGGAGGCCGTGGACAGCTCCTTCTGCGGAAGACTGAGACATCCCAGATATAAAACAGAACACTACCGTAGGTCACTCATCCCTTCTGAGGTAAGAGTGTATAACTTCTCAGTTTTACCTGTACTGACATAATCCTGTTACACAATAACATCAATTCATCACTCAGTATGTGTTCAATACTTGTGCAATACCGGATGTACATTAGAACGCCTGTGTCCCTTACAGTATGCTGCATAGTTCTGCAAAGCCAAGTTTCCTTTTGATTTGTTGTTTTTAGTGGTTGAGGGTTAAAATAATAGCTTATTGCTATTGCATAATCTTGTTATTATGTTTCATCTTGCTTTTCTCTAAGTGTATGTGCTGCTGTAGCAAGTAAATTTCCCCACTGTGGGATCAATTCAGTCTATTCTACTCTATTCTATAAAATAAAGAAATAAAGAACAAATAATGTCAGACAAGGCTCTTTTTGTCAGATATACCCCTGTACTTATCTTAGATAGACATAACATTGAACTGAAAGTTTGAAACTCCTTCGGCATGTCAAAGTTTTTATAACTTTGCTCATTTAAGTAAGACACCCAGTCAAGACTCAGCAACTTTATCTGCCATGATAGTTTTGAAACTGTGGCTTGGATGGAGCCAACTAATGACTGGGGCTGAACAAGAAAAGTTTTTGTTGAGATGTTTCAGAAATTAAAGCTAAATGTATAAACGGTTGAGCTAAACTGACGATTAAAAATCTTTTAGAAACTAAAACTCTGAGGAGTGAGTCAGGATTAATCTAAACATCACAGATGCAAACAAACAAAAACCCTGAACATATATTTTATTTTACACATGAACAGGCTTACCTGCTGCCCTGTAAAGAATCTTGGGCTCAAAGAATATACACGGGTTCTTGTCAGCAATGCAAGACAGGAGCAGCCCTTTGGCCTGAACTGGACCACGAGGTACAACAATCTGAGGAGGAACAGAACAATAAAAAACATTAACATTTTTCAGGTTTGAGAATGCCTGGCATAAGGATATCCATATAAGCCCTTGGCACCAGGATACTTTAGGTTGCAGCTCGATGATCAACTTTGTTGATCTACGACAGCACGTTCAGGACACTTGGGTCATGAGAGGGGCTGAGCTGTCAACTGACCACTACCTGGTGGCAAGTTGGCTTTGATGGTGGGGTAGGAAGCTGGTTGGCAAGTTGGCTTGAAGGTATTAGACAGAGTCCGAGTGAGCCATGTTCCACGTCTCCAGTGTCGAGGTGGCCGACGAGCTGTGGCTGCTGAGTGGTCAGTGCCTGTTTTGGTGGCAACCCCAAAGCCATTGGTGGACTGGATACTGGTGGTTAGGGATACTGTCAAGCTAGAGAAGGCTTTTTGGCCTGTGGGACTCCAGAGGCAGCTGATAGATACTGGCATTCCAAGCGGAATGCATGGGGTTCGCCCAACCAATCTACATGTGTTTTGTGGATTTAGAGACAGCGTTGGACCTCAGCATCACAATAAAGGTGTTAAAGCCTAGAAGGCAGAAGCTAGCCGAGTCGCTAAGTAACAGCTTACCCCTCTGTTAGCTACTGCTAGCTCCGAGTTAGCTCAGTTAGCTTGTAGCCACATCGGCTCAGAGTTTGATGAGTGCCAATCCGGTTATGTTAACCAGATATTTTCGTGTTTGTTTTTTTCAATAGTGATGAAAAATCTGAAGGCTGTCTGTCATTATGACAGAGTACAATTCACACCCTGACTCATGCAGGTGCACACATTTAAACATTACACACAGAGAGCATCGCAGAGGTAACAAAATCAATCAAGAAAAGATTCATCCGAGCATCTGAGCATTATTTCACACTTGGACCCCATTCTCAACGCATCTCGCCATGGATAGTGCGCGCGAGTGGACAGCACACTAAAGAGCTGTGTAGTGCTGTGGGTCATAGGCCAGTGACGCAGAACCATGCAGGAGGGTTTCCTCTCACTGAAGCAAGTGCTTTCCAAGTCTGGAAACCTTGCTAACTTCTAGTTATTTCATTTGGAGAGATATTCTCGGATTTTAAAACTTTGGCTGATGATTCCAGTCTCTAGTGTGGCAGCAGAGCACAGATTCATCCTCCAAAACATGAAAACACGCACGAGTCTGTCCGAGGCAAAAGTCCAGAACCTATAGCCTCTTCAAGAAGCCCCCTTGACATTTGATTACACACAAGTGACCAGTTCAGGTTTACGCACAGCAAAGGGAAGGTGAGAGATGGTGTGTTTGGGCCACATTGTGTGAAATGTTCCTATATTAAGTGGAATCATTTAGCTTGTTTGGACCTAATATTGATAAAAAAAAAGAAAATTTAATGTTATTAAATGTTTATCAATCATTAGAAATGAAAGTGATGGGAAATAAAATGATAATGGCTGTTTTGTCAATCCCCCCCCCCCCCCCCCCCCCCCCCACACACACACACACACACACACACACAGCCCCACTCTTTGCTTTATTTTTGTATTTTGACAGAGTGGCGAGTCAAGTGATGAGGTCAAGGTGGTAGTGGTGGGAACTGCCTTTTGGGCTCATAAAAGATAGTGTGCTAAATTTATGGCAAAATCATAACATTTAAAGAGGAGACACCAAATGAAAACCCCAACCAGCATGACACTATATTTGTTTCTGCTATTAAAAATCATATAAATTAATTTTACTGAAACCTGCACATCAAACATGTTCAGAACCGGACAAATTCATACACAAAAGGCTGTGACTTAAACAGAGATGTTATGCTCTAAGATTAGCATTTAGCCTGATGTAGAGGCCCCATGTTTGTAGCTCATAATAACCCTTAGTTTTGATTTGAAGTCGCTCTAGATATCTGTCATGCTTAATAGCGTTTTATGACTGGAATGATTGTCTTCCATTTTGTTGGGCTTTGTCCTCATTTAGCATGGTTTAAGATTCTGGTTGGTGATTCAAACACAGAAAACTGAATCCTTCTCAACCCCAGGATGTTCTTTTCAGTTAAGATTATATCAACCTGTCACCACAGCTGAATATGAAAGTACATCAGAACACAGTATACCAAGATGTAACAACATTTACACTGAATGATCGCTGATTAAGTTAAAGAGGACAGACTTTAAGGCTCTCCCAGAACTGGTTTGTGTCATCGTTTTGTGAAAGCACCCGAACCCCGATACACACAGTAACACCAAACACACATTTAAAGATTTATTACTCAATAAAAGAAAAATGAACCACAATTCCATACCGCTAAAAGAACAGCTTTTGTTTTCGTCAGGACCGCCACTTCCTGGGAATAATCCGACTCTTAACTATATTTAAGGCATTATAAAAGTTCAACATCTGGTTTCCATCTAGAGATGTACCATTTCTTAATTTTCTTTTGTTTTTAACGCATTTCATTTTTGTATTTTATTGTCACAATATTACAAGCGATGTAATGTAATTTGATCCATCTCAGCATGTTGTACTGGTATTATAATCAGTCATCACTAAACCAGGGATTGAAGCAAAAAATTATTATCTGACTGAGAATTATTGTTTACATGCAGCCACTGTTTGGGATTTGATTGGTTTTAAGGTCAGTATTCTTGTTTCTGAAAACTTTGGAATAACCCGTTCACATACACAGTGTTTAAAAGTGTGGGTGTTGAGATTTCTCTGATGAGTATTAAAAGTACTCGGGGGGGGGGGGGGGGGGGGTTCCTGTGGCATGGCATGCCCCCCCGGTAACAAAAAAAAATTGGACATTTTATACTTAAACGCATCAGTCTGGTGCATTTTTTGGGGGAAAAGTAGAGTTACAGGCTGGTAGGTGTGTATGATAAAGTATCTATACATTAGGGATGCACCGATGGATCGGCATTTGATCGTAATCGGCCGATAGCGCCCCTATCGGTTTTGATCGGAATTTTCAAAATAGATCAAAGCAAACCGATCAGGTAGGGTTGTCACGGTAACCAGTGTAGCGCTAAACCCCGGTAAAAAAAAAAAAAAAGTTGACAATAATAACCGTCTTGTTTTTAAAAAACTATATTAAATTGGTAGGTTTACCGTGGCTGCGGTGTAGGCGCGGTGACCCCTTCCAGCCACCGTATCATCTGCAGAAGTTGCCGGCGGCACATACACGCTTTGTTTACAACAAAACTTTCTTGAAGCTAAAGCTGAAATAATGGTCAAAGGAGGAGACGGCAGCGCTCAGGAGGACATTTATTATCCCTCAAAGAAGACAAAGTCGGAAGTACGGGCATCTTTTGGATATTTGAAGAATGCCGAGGGAGTTTATAGAAGACGGGCGGCTATCCTGTTTGCAGCACGAGCAGAAAAAGAGTCTGTGAAAGGCAGCAACGCTTCAAATCTCATGACACATCTGCGTGACCATCACCCACAACTCTACAGTCAACGCAAGGCAAGTTAACGTTAGCGTTTTAGCTAAAATGCGTGATCCGAGGATTTGGGTTGAGGGAGAATGCAACGAGTGGCTATATAAAGCAGCCGCAGCGCCGCTACCTGCATATAAACCGTGTCGTGGACACCCCCATGTTGAAATGACGCTATGCATTACGGGGCTCCCAGGGGCAGATAAGAGTTGGTCTCTCTCCGAGAATAATTATGAATTTAACAATGATTACTGCCTGATGACATTTTCCCACATCTGCAAAGCTCACTGGAAGGACACAAACCGAGTACAATATTTTCCTGATATAGGGTTTATTACTCAAGTAAGGGTAAAAAAGTATCTGATTAGAAGGCTACTTGAGTACTGAGTATCATCTGGTCTAATATTTTTAAATGATGACATCAAACAGACATAAAATACGAAGTTATGGGCAAATATTGGTATTTTAAAGACTAAAGGGGAAAAATGTAAACAAATAAACAACATAATTACAAAATAACACATTTTAGGCAAAATTTAGACACAAACTGAGGACAATATTTCCTGACATACAGGGTTTATTAAATTGTGTGAAAATGTAGCACGTTTAAAAAAAATACCGCGATAATACCAAAAATCGTGGTAATTTTGGTCACAATAACCGTGAGGTTAAATTTTCACACCGTGACAACCCTAATACAGACCATTTTAGATTAGGTTACATTTCCTTTATTCCCAGATTATGTAGTTTGTAGCACTCATTATAATGTTGTAGAAAATTTCTGGCCAATCCACGTGATCGGTATCGGTGATCGGCAGCAAAAAACCTGATCGGTGCATCCCTACTATACATGTTCATTATAATGATATATTTGAGCCAACAATGTTTTCCTGTCTTTTCTTAATCCATTATGAATACAGACTACAGTGAAATCCGCTGATGCATCCATGCTGCTCAGTACCAGAACTGCACTAGATACCAAAAGAACCAATCAGCTGGCAGAGCTCCATGTTGACCGTGTGAGCTGCAGAACTTGCAAAACTATGTGACTCAAAGCAGAATCCAGCTGCTGTTATTTATTTGTTGTTGGTGTTCATAGAAACTAAATATATCTGCAGGGCTTTAGGCCCAGGGCAGAGTTGTATACCTCAGACCAGCTTTAGATCATGGCCTGTTATTAATAATATCATGTTCTTTACACCAATCTGAATATTCTGTAATGTTCACAGACATCCAAACCTTAGAAATGAAATATAATCAATATTAAAATAAAAATTAATATAATTTTTTCATTAAGATTAGTTATCTGTTATACTTATTTACATTTGATAGTAGGGTGTAGGGCTGTAGCTATCGAATATTTTTGTAATCGAGTACTCTATCTAATCTTTTATTGATTAATCGGGTACTCTAATAAATTACCCTTTTGTGTTTATAAACCATTATATCAAATAGCATGTTATAAAATATGAAAGACCTCTTAAAATGAGCAAGCAATTACCTGTTATTCTTCAAGTTTTATTCAAAATTAATTTTCAAAACTTCAGCACTTCAACTTTACTTCACAGTAAACAAATGCCTGTGCAAAAAATAAGAATACAACCTTAGCCGATTTTCCCCTCGTGCGAGAAGTAGCGCTGCGAGCGGCTGTGGCCCAAACTGCACCAGAACCGCTCACGGCGCATGTGCAAACTTGGCTCGCCAGCTGTTTCCCTATTAACACATGTCCGTTTTAATTTCTACACTTTTTTTCTCAAACAATAACAAGGACTGTCAAGAAAGCATGGTTGCCTTGGTTATGTCAAATTATACTGACCACAAAACATCTATTTACTTTATTTAATTTTCCTCTCATAAATACCTGAGTCCACCTGCAGCAATCCCGAGGGGCAACAGACATCAATAACAACACAATAAAAAGTCCGACGTAGGGTTGTCACGGTGTGAAAATTTAACCTCACAGTTATTGTGACCAAAATTATCACGGTTTTCGGTATTATCGCGGTATTTTTTTAAACGTGTTACATTTTCAGACAACTAAATAAACTCTGTATATCAGGAAAATATTGTCCTCAGTTTGTGTCTAAATTTTGGCTAAAATGTGTTATTTTGTAATTATGTTGTTTATTTGTTTACATTTTTTCCCTTTAGTCTTTAAAATACCAATATTTGCCCATAACTTCTTATTTTTTGTCTGTTTGATGTCATCATTTTAAAAATATTAGATCAGATGATACTCAGTACTCAAGTAGCCTTCTAATCAGATACTTTTTTACCCTTACTTGAGTAATAATCCCTGTATCAGGAAAATATTGTCCTCGGTTTGTGTCCTTCCAGTGAGCTTTGCAGATTTGGGAAAATGTCATCAGGCAGTAATCATTGTTAAATTCATAATTATTCTAGGAGAGAGACCAACTCTTATCTGTCCCTGGGAGCCCCGTAATGCATAGCGTCATTTCAACATGGGGGTGTCCGCGACACGGTTTATATGCAGGTAGCGGCGCTGCGGCTGCTTTATGTAGCGACTTGTTCCATTCTCCCTCAACCCAAATCCTCGGATCACGCATTTTAGCTAAAACGCTAACGCTAACTTGCCTTGCGTTGACTGTAGAGTTGTGGGTGATGGTCACGCAAATGTGTCATGAGATTTGAAGCGTTGCTGCCTTTCACAGACACTTTTTCCTGCACGTGCTGCAAACAGGATAGCCGTCTTCTATCAACTGTCCCTCGGCATTCTTCAAATATCCAAAAGATGCCCAAACTTCCCACTTTGTCTTCTTTGAGGGATAATAAATGTCCTGAGCGCTGCCGTCTCCTCCTTTGGCCATTATTTCGCTTTAGCTTCAAGAAAGTTTTGGTTGAAAACAACAAAGTGTGCATGTGCCGCCGGCAACTTCAGCAAGTGATACAGTGGCTGGTAAGGGTCACTACGCTTAAACCCAGCCACGGTAATCCACCGAAATAATATATATTTTTTAAAAGCAAGACAGTTATTATTATTGTTAACTTTTTTACCAGGGTTTACCGCTACACCGGTTACCGTGACAACCCTAGTCCGACGTGTTGTGTAAAAACTGCCATTTTTAGCACATTTTTAGGTCTGACGTGTTGCTACCAGAAGCACAATGTGAGCCAAAACTGAGTGCTACAAATGAAAAAGCCGCACAGTGTCCGCAGAATATATAGAGGACTTCCGAGTCCGCTTGCAGAAGTGACATTTACATGTGTAAATGCCTTACGAAGTGAAAAATGGTTCCACACCTTTGACATTTTCTGTCTTTTTTGCACTCCACCGGGGTCCACGTTGTCCGCCATGGCTTAAGAGAAAGTTAAGTTACACTCGCTACTCGCGTGTGCATTCAGTGCAGTGTGTATGTGCGTCACTTATTTTCGTCCGGGTGAAACATGACCCCGGGCGATTGCAAAGCCATGAATTAATTAAACATGAATCAAACGAAGCCTCGAGGCAGAGAATTTGACTCGAGGCTTTTTTGTACTTGAATTATTCGAGGTACTCGAGGAATCGTTCAGCCCGAGTAATATGATTAATAATATTTAATCTTATCTTCTATCGTTAGTGGGTTTAGTGCACTCACTTAATATTAATTATAAAATTAACAAATAACAGGTCACTACAGTCTGGGCATAGAAAGGGTTTCTAGGAACTAACGCTTGTTCAGCAGCTCACCTGTTCCACTGACAGGAGAAATCCTCTCATCAGCAGGTGATCAGCAGAGTGTCATGACTAAACACAGGCCCGAAAAAAACAAAGAGACGACTAAAAACACCGACCTCAGATTGGCCCATCGGGAATTTGGGTCCTGGTTCCGCTCATCACCTTAACTTTCTTGTGATATCAGAGCTTTATTGGCTCTGTTCGAACCCCGGCACCTGGTGCGAGCGCAGTTTGTGTTTGTACGCACCGTGGGTGCGAGCAATGAGCGCACACGTTGTTGCAGCTTGGGAGGTGCAGAACGGTGGTGAAATGTGTTTCAACAACATCGGTGTGCATTTCAATTAGCAACAGGAGAGAGAGAGCGAGCGAGAGACACTACTAAACCCAAGCGAGCGCGAGAAGAGATTTTGACGGAACTTTTTTCTGATTATTCCAACTGACGGATTCCCGTCGCCACGACGGAGAACTGTAATCCTTGCACTAAACATAAATCAGAACAAAAACAATTCTGCATTGCTACGATAACAATTACAAGCATATTTCTATGTATTCTGATGTTTTAACTGTTTTCAGTTCTCATTATTAAGCAAAATCTCTTCTGCATTTTAAATGATTACCTCTACATAGCAAACATGGAAAACTGATGTCTCATGTCTTTAGTTAAAGACAAATTGGTGGCGACTGAACGCCCATCGACTTCTTAAAGAGGTTATTTTGTAGAGGAATCTCTTACCACTATGACTAATTAATGGGGAGCACTAGGTAAAAGGGTTTAGCCTTAACACACTAAGACCTGATAAACCAGATGGGAAACAGTTTAGTAATAAGAACATGAGGTATTCATCTAGAAGAGTCAATTAGACTGCCTTTCATCTGTTTATGCTGCACATATAATCATTAACATATTGAAATGTTAGTGTTGAAAAGTGCATCAGCCACAGACCAGACATGAGCAGTAGTGATGCACCGATATGAAATTTTTGGGCCGATATAGATATTAAGATCACTGTGATGGCCGATAACCGATATTTGCCGATATCGATGTACTGACATTAATGCTTCTAAAATCTGCAGATTTTGTATAGAATAAAAATTATTAAAGCTGAATTTACGTTATTATGTACACACACCACATACATTTACACTTCTGAGATTATTACAATCACTGTGACATGACTAAACAATTACACATAAACTCCCCTCACCCTCTGAAGCAAGCAAACAAATGGTGACCAGATGGAAAAAAAAATGGTTGATAATATCGGCCCGTTTTTTTTTTTTTTCGAACCGATACCGATATGTTAAAAAATGACTAACATCGGCCGATAACAATATTGATGCTGATATATTGTCCATCCCCAATAATTAATTCTCATTGAATTCAAATGTGTAAAGAGGTTTACCTTGATACCAGGGCAGTGGACAAAGAAGGCTTCGGGACTCTGTGAGTGGTAAAGGGACCCATGGCCAACGCAACCCCACGGAGCCCGAATGGTGAGATTCCCACAGTCAAACAAGTTCCCAGAACGGTAGCGGTACTTGGCTGCTTCATTCACAATCTGGAAAGAGACAAAAGCTAATTGGAATCATACTTTTATATGTTATTTGACAGCTGTTTGTAAATATGTGATATGTTGTCCTGCTTGCTTGTGAAATAACAGATTTTATCATCAAAACACTTTTTTTATTTTCTCAAACTCAAATCTTTATTTATATAGCACTTAATCATACAATGCATGCAACTCAAAGTGCTTAAAAAATTAAAAAGGGCCCGCATACCGACATTCACTCCCATCCCCTGAATTTTAATCAATCAATCAATCAATCAATTTTATTTGTAGAGCACCTTCCACAATGTTATCAGAAGCCCAAAGTGCTGAACAGCATCATAAAAACATTCTCAGTACCTGGGCATAAGAGCAAGATAAAAACATTAAATCAAAAAATAACAAGCAAGCAATATTACAAATACAGAGAGGTAACGGAATGAGACTAATCAATTAAAAACAAATGGTGGACAAAATAAGATCAAGCATCTTGATCAAAAAGAAGAAGTATTAAAAACCATAATGACAGGGCAATTCAATGAAACCTATCGCTGAAAAGCAATCAAATAGAAATGAGTCTTTAAACGAGACTTAAAGACTTGAAGGGACAGTGCCTGCCTAATGGTCAATGGCAATTCATTCCACAGAGTTGGAGCCAAAACAGAAAATACACGATAACTAGGGCTGGGGGTAAACGATTATTTTTAAAACGATTATTCTGACGATTATTTTATCGAATAGTCGACTATTCTAATGACTATTTAGAAAATTAATCTAATGATTATTTTTCTATTGCACAATTAACAAAAACCAGAAAATCTCAAATAAATTCCTCAAAAAATTGATAAATTCTTACTGTAAGAGAATAAACACTACAGGCCTTCCATTTTGTGTAACACTGCTTTTATTGTGTTGCGGTTGGTTATGTTCTGGTGACATGTAGAACTTGGGAGTGCAGGCTGCTGCCTGAGAGGTGGTAGAAGATGGAGTGTCGCCATGCTGCTTTGTTTTGGTCACTTATGTGCGTGAGGCGAGTGGTGTTACGACCCTTCCTGGGGAGTTTGGCTCGTGTGCAAAAAGGAAGGGACAATAACGGGATTTAAAAGTTAAAATGATGATCAGGTTTATTTACAACTACAAAAACTCATAAATCTTTCCATCCACAGGTTGGGAATAATAAAACTAATTCTGCCTGTGGAGAATTAAAACAAAGTACAAATAACTAGGGATGTCCCACTGGGCAACGATTACTGAGTTCTGGACCAAAATAAGGATCTCCAAAAGTCCAAACTCTAAACTGGGTGGTTAAACCAAACTTAAGGTGATATTTTACACTAAACCGAAAACCCACAACACTCTAAATGTAATAAAAGGGAGATCTGCACCACAAAAAAGATGAACTCTAAACCAAAACGTAACAGCTTATCCAAACGCAAGAAGCTGTTAGCGAAGATGCCAACAGTAGCTTTACCAACATTAAGTTCAAGTTACCAAATTTAAATAAACCAAAACCACCCAGCAGCAAACAGACCAGCACGGAGGAGAGACTGATACCACCAAAACAGCTCTCCTAATGTCTGAAAGAAGCTCCTTAATGAAGGGAGAAACGCTCCCGGTGATGTCCTACATCTGCGGTAGAGACGAAGCAGCGCATCTGACCCCGGAAGTTGTTGTCCGTTGCCGGGAGACGAAGGCGGGCAACACAGGAAAATGATCTAGTAGTGGACGGACATTGTTCCGGGTCTTCGGTATTTGGCGGAGATGTTATTGAAGGCGGAGAAGAGGGCGAACTAGAGGAAAAACAGGCAGATTCCTCCTCTATTTACAAACTCCTGGGGATGCAACAAGTGGGCGCGGTGCGTCGACTTCCGGATCTGACGTCGACAAATTTTTAGAATTGAGCCGTCGACGTCGTCGAGGCTTCGCTACAGCCCTAACGATAACCCCTAGATCGATATTTGGACCGTGGGACCACCTCGGGGACCTGCTCGGCTGAGCGAAGAGACCGAGATGGAACATACTTGTGCAAAAGTGCAGTAATGCAAGAGGGGGCACTGCCCTGGAGGGCCTCATAAACAAGAGTTAGGATCTTAAATTTAGCTCGATATTGCACCGGCAGCCAGCACTGGAGTAATGTGATCTCGGCATCTAGTACCTGTCAAGAACCTAGCCACTAAAAACAGTCTGACAATAAAATCCCCCTCACAACACTCATCCTCTGGCACACACGCACGCAGACACGCACACACACACACACACACACACATGCACACACACACATGCATGCCCCTCCCCAAGGAAAAAAACACAATGGACTGAGATCAGACGAGCCAGACCAGCTAAGATATGGACAAGGAAACGCCATCAGGGGAGTCATCCGCCCCGACAGCAGCAGATTCACAGCAGCAGCCGAGGCACCGACACAGGGCGCCCAGGGCAGCGAGGGCGAAGACCCCCACCTCCACCTAGGCACACCTGGAAAGCAGGCCGCCACAGCCGACCACCGCCCCCGGGGCAGAGGGCACCCACGGAGGAAACACAGGAAAAAGGTAAAATTAAGATTAAAATATAATCCATCCCGCAGCGCTCCTCTGTGACATTGGGGGTGGGGTGGTTGCACATGTTCCGCTGCTGTTTCTCACCAGTATCAACTGATGGAGGGCTCTAGATTTGCTGCGCCATACGTGTCAGCAGACACAGTAGGGTCGGGGAGGGGGGCAGGGCATGAAGCTTAGCCTGGCGGGTGGGCAAGCAAAGCCTCTCGGGCCGCCAGGCTTATAAAGCGCTGAGGGAAACTGATTTGGATGTAAATACCCTCAAATAAAAGCTGACAGTCTGCAGTTAAAGCACATCTTGTTCATTTCATTTGATATCCATTGTGCTGGTGTATAAAATAACTTATCTGCTCACAGATTCCATTCTTTTTTTTTCTCGACAGTTGGGGACCCATGGTCTGGAAGTAGGTGGGTGTGACTCCCTATGAAGTTTTTGTGATGCAACAGCAGGAGAAACGATAAGTTTCAGTGTGTGAGAGAGACAACAGCAGTGAACAGTGGATCTACCTTCATAAAAAGCAATAATCGTCTGTTCTCTTCAAATACCAAAGCTATTGAAATAAAAGTTTTTAACAAGCATTTTGAGCTCAGGGTTCTTTGCATTTACAGTTTCTAATGCTTGACATCTATCGCGTCAGACCCGTGCCACAACCCGTGCACGCGCATTGGGTCCACAGCGCGCGTGTGAACGGGACTCGCGAGCGAAAATATACATGGCAGCGCGCGCGTGAACGGGACTCGCGAGCGAAAATGTACATGGCGAGAGGTCATTTGTGCACTGAGAGGGAGCAAACTGTGTCTGTGAGCGCACAAGAAAGTGCACAAGTGACAAACCTGCGTGCGCGCGTTGCCAACGAGCACACGGCAGAGGAAAACGTGCGCGCGCGGCAGCCTCTCTGCGCGCTCGGTTTCTACTTCCGCTCGCTCGGCTGTGAGGGCTTTTGGCACTCTGGAGGCGTGGCCTGTGGCAGATCTTCCCTGTCCTCTGATTGGTTAGTTTACCCCGCACTTTACCCTCTACCTATCTATATAAAAAAGTCTGCTATTTAGTAGTTGCTGGCATAGCTCAGCTGGGAGAGCGGGTGACTCTCGCCCCGGAGGATCCAGGTTCGAGTCCGGGCAAGGAAAATGCAGTAGATGTCATGCTAATTTTTCTTAATTTCAGGTATTTTACAGTTGTGACCGTTCAACTGTCATTAAACGTCCGAATGTTTGCTGGGCAGTGTTTTAAAAAGTGCACATAAGCTAGATGGTTTTAACCAGGTAAAAATAGACTTGTGGGTGTAGGTATGCTCAAGTTTAAAGTTCTTGCCTCATTAATGTATTGTTTATTTTTTTCAGCATTTAATTGACAAATTATCCTTTCAAATAATTAATTGATGAGTTACATAATTGAAATATTTAATAATAGAAATATTTCATTAAATTAACATTTAAGTTATTTATATGCATCATTAAAATAAAAAAAAACATGTTTTGAAATATATAAAGTGCACCAAACTTGACTCAGTCCATTCAACAATTCTAAATGGACAATTATGTAACTCATCAATTAATTATTTGAAAGGATAATTTGTCAATTAAATACTGAAAAAAATAAACAATTCATTAATGAGGCAAGAACTTCTCTCTCTCTCTCTCTCTCTCTCTCTCTCTCTCTCTCTCTCTCTCTCTCTCTCTCTCTCTCTCTCTCTCTCTCTCTCTCTCTCTCTCTCTCTCTCTCTCTCTCTCTCTCTCTCTCTCTCTCTCTCTCTCTCTCTCTCTCTCTCTCTCTCTCTCTCTCTCTCTCTCTCTCTCTCTCTCTCTCTCTCTCTCTCTCTCTCTCTCTCTCTCTCTCTGCCCCACTCTAAGGGAGTTTGCAGTGTATTAGTGAGTCATATATTGTACAACCACAGTCATAAAGTTTTCAATCAGTAGTTTTATTTCAGTATGTATTTTTCCAGTATCACAAAAAATGTAATTTTATATGGTTAAAACCATCTAGCTTATGTGCACTTTTTAAAACACTGCCCAGCAAACAATCGGACGTTTAATGACAGTTGAACGGTCACAACTGTAAAATACCTGAAATTAAGAAAAATTAGCATGACATCTACTGCATTTTCCTTGCCCGGACTCGAACCTGGATCCTCCGGGGCGAGAGTCACCCGCTCTCCCAGCTGAGCTATGCCAGCAACTACTAAATAGCAGACTTTTTTATATAGATAGGTAGAGGGTAAAGTGCGGGGTACACTAACCAATCAGAGGACAGAGATCTGCCACAGGCCACGCCTCCAGAGTGCCAAAAGCCCTTACAGCCGAGCGAGCAGGAGTCAGAAACCGAGCGCGCAGAGAGGCTGCCGAGCGCGCACAGAGGCTGCCGCGCGCGCACGTTTTCCTCTGCCGTGTGCTCGTTGACAACGCGCGCACGCAGGTTTGTCACTTGTGCACATCCTTGTGCGCTCACAGACACAGTTTGCTCCCTCTCAGTGCACAAATGACCTCTCGCCATGTATATTTCCGCTCGCGAGTCCCGTTCACACGCGCGCTGCCATGTATATTTTCGCTCACGAGTCCCGTTCACACGCGCGCTGTGGCCCCAATGCGCGTGCACGGGTTGTGGCACGCTTTAAACGCCATAGACATCCTCCAATGTTTTCTCTTTGAAACCCAGGTGGGCTGTTAGAGTTTGACATCTCTCTAAGGTCTATTTGGATTGCATCGTTTAAAGAGCACAGAAGGAAAAGCGAGTACCCACTCAAGGCTCCTAGATTTAATATTCTGGTTTATCTTGCCTTGACAAAACAGTGCAGACTTCCATTTATCATGTGGGGGTCAAGAAAAAACAGAATGACAAAACATGTTTGCATGGGAAAACAACAGTGTTGCCATGCATCATGTTCTTCTCATTGAAGCCATGTCAGAAAAAGAAAAGGTAGCAGAATAACCTTCAATTGTCCTACTTATTCTGATTTACCTTTAGAACACCATATAACAGCAGTTGTTTGACGTTTTATTTACTTACGCTAACCTACAGCTCTAATATGGCTCAATATGAACATAAAAAGAGATGAGAGAGATGAAAGGAAATATCAATATGGCAATATATCATGATATTTGTTCCTGCAAGATTATATCGATATTCAACAGCTGTGTATCAAAAATACCGATATCGCAATATATCATGATTTTTTTCCCTGCAATATTATATCGATATACAAAAGCCATGTATGTAATTTTGAGAAGAATTTGCATGCAAACATTGGTGAATTTTCCTTTCTTTTGGTGCAATTCAAACATCGGCCACTAGTTCGCAGTGTGCAATGGGTTGTGTATCCACCATTGAAATGTAAATCCCTGCATTATGGTTAGATACCTCATGTTAAACATGTTAAGTATCAGTTTGGACTGTTTATTGAAATTTCCAATAATAAATTCAGTCTAAAAGATCGCCAATATCTGAATATATCGCAATATATTGTGATATATTGTACCGTCTCCCCTGTATTGTGATTCGTATCATATCGCCACAATTTCACCAATACACATCCCTAGTAAAAAGTAACCGATTCCCTGGACAGGTGGCTGCTCCTACTATAGCCCGATTAGAGATACGTTCCATTCCCAAGCAGTGGGTTGGTGTCCTTAGAAAAGTTTTGACTTATGCTCAATTATGAAGCATTTCTCAGAAAACAATCGCAGACGTCTGGAGACAACAACCACACAAAAAAGCACCCAAACACAAAATCCAGCTCTGTTGTCAGGTGAAATCAATCATTACGTATTTGATGAGTTAGAAAGTTTTCAGTGACCAGAAAGGGTTTGTGATGTCTTGTTCACTAAAGCTGTGTAAAGCTAGTTCTTTTTGGAATACATTTTGAGCTGCATAAGCATGCTGAACATGAAAAATTTCCTCAAACCCCATCGCCTGCAGAAAGGAAAGAGACAAGAAAACGACTGGGTAGGGCTGGGCAATAAATCGAAAATGTATAGATGTCGAAATATTTGACTCTTATCATGATAATTTTTCCCATGTCAATAAATTTGATAAAAATATTGAAAAGATGTGTGTAGGTTGGCAAGTTCATGTCCCTTTAAGAAGCTGTACCACCTTGAGTCACGTAAAAATGTGACTCAACGTCATACATGTGACAGCGCCATCTAGTGGACAACTTTTTTTCTGCGCCTACCTGTAGTTATCGTTCATTTATCGTTATCAAGGTGAAATACACAAAACACCGATATTTATTTTAGGCCATATCACCCAGCCCCACGATTGGGTCAGAAAAAGCCAGCCTCCGACATCAAGCTAGTTTTCATAGCCCCGCCCACTTTGCCTTGGGACCACAGGAAGGAGGGAAAAAGGCATATCAGCTAGTAGAAGCTAACTAATAGCAACTTCCAAACATGGCTGAACATGTTGATTAAGCATGTGTTCTTCGTGGCACAGGGGACAGTGCAATACAACAGGTTAGTGGGCGTGTTGAGGGCGGGATGTGACAAAAATACTTCTGAGAACCTTTCTCATTAGTCTCTGATTTATAAAGCGGAGATTGCGTACAGCTGTGCGTACTCCAATGTTTTATAGGTCACAAACCTACTTGGCGTAAGTAAATTTTTTTTTTTGCTGAGCTTAAGTAGGGTTTTAGTAAGGATTCTACGCAATGTTTGTAAATGAGACCCCTGGACTTTTTGTACCCAGAGTACCACTTACAAGGCATTCATTACTGCATCTGCATTCTCATTTTTTCTTAATGAATTTTGAAATGGGTTCATTTTTTTCTCTTCTGAATAATGTTATGTGCACCTATTCCCTCTCCTAATGGGGAGGGTCGCCCCGGGCAACAATTAACATAAAAACAAGTCTGTTTTCTTCAAAATTCATAATACCTTGCTGAACAAACTGCCCCAGCAAAAAAAAAAAAAAAAAAACGTTTTAGGAACAGACAGACGCCTTTGGCTAAGTCAACATTCTCTAAATTTCAGGTTATTCTCAAAACTCCTAAAAATAAAACCAGCTCCTACAGTCATCCTGACGTGTAGCACCAGCAGAGAGATAAGAGGGCTCAAAGTGGCCGATACATTTTAAACAAATGAAAATGCATTTGGGATACATTACTAATTAGTAATAGATGTTGTTGCACAGATGTGTGTGCATAGGTGTATGTCAGGGTTTGCAGGAGTGGTATGCAGCTTTTTATTGGTGCAAATAAGGGGGTTCCCAGTGAAACCGCCTCCAAAAAGGCATGAAACACTAAATGAAAGTCAGTGCATTCCCAGAGACGTATCTCCTCAGAGCTCCACTTTAATTTAAATGCATTAACATCTCGTCAAGCCAATAGGCTTCTTACCTGGTCAAATGCTGGAAAGATGTAGTCGGCAAACTGGATCTCTGCAATGGCCGTGGCACCAGCAACAGCTGCACCGATACCAAATCCAACAATCCCCTGCTCACAAAGAGGAGTGTTGAACACTCGGTCCTTACCTGAAAAACACAGTAAAATATAAAAATATGTAGCAATTCAGTACGTAGACGTAATCCAAAAGAAAATATTGGAAAACTTTTTTCTACATTGTGATAAAACTAACCTTGGAATGCTAAATGAAAAAATAAATGTGAAAATTTATTTGGAACAAGCTCAGAAGCTCAGACACATTATAAACTGGACTGATGAGATCTTTGGTGCAACACCATGTATTCCCAAATACAAATGAAGTGACAAGCTGATGATTTCTCCTCAGATGCATTTGACCAAGCTGGTGATTCACTCACACAACTCCCATGCAACCCAAACAGAGGAAAAAAATAAATTTCTGTTCTCCACCCTATAATCTGAAAAAGAACCACAAGACAGGGAAACTAAAATTGGGTTGTGAATGTTATTTTTACTCTCATCTTTGTGTATTTGCCAATCCTGCCTTTTTTCTGTTTTGCTGGGAAGTTTGCTGCTGAGGAGTAAAATTCTGCCCTTACGTGCCCTCTGCACTCACCAAGTTCAGTCGGCAAATTCAGCTCCGCAAATCCTCCAGAGAAAGGAACCATTCACCAAAGGTTATCGGAAATTTACTGCCTGAAGTTAACCCTAAATATACAGCATATAAAAGCAACAGCAACAACACAAAGTGGTTTATGTTGTGTTCAAAATCACGCATCGGAGTACTCCCAGTCTAAAATATTATTTTTAATAGACAAAAGCTTTCAGAGGGGGAAAAAAGGACAAAACACCAGAGAGACAAAGAGGGGGTTGTTGTTCTCAGAGGTGGCCAGCAGCTGGAGAGCTGTATCACGAGATGAATGCATCTGTGTGGTAAAAGCCATTCATATAGCGTCCGCCCTGCATTAACCTCTGCTCTGTGTAATCGCTGCAGGTGGCAGAGGTGTGCATCATCCCTTTCTGTAGCGAGAGGGATAAAAACGGCTCTGCACTCATCACTGTACACAAGGATGAGATGGAAAATAATGATCCCTCTCCAAAGGTCACCACTTCTGACGTCAATAAAAACAAAAAGAAAAGCCAGCTACTGTTGGAGGGATTTGAGACCTGTTGCTTTCAAACCGGCTTGTAAAATAAGGTGAACATGCACTCAAAACAAAAAAGCCAAAGCTGCGACTCGTTTTAATTTTACAGAACAAACGAACTTTCTGGCTTTCTTCTTCAGTCAGCTTGTTCTGGTGGACCTGGATTCTGCAGGAGTTAAACTGAGCTGTGTGTGTGTGTGTGTGTGTGTGTGTGTGTGTGTGTGTGTGTGTGTGTGTGTGCGTGCGTGCGTGCGTGCGTGCGTGCGTGCTTAAACCATTTAAATGCTGCTGTTGGATCACTGTCATTATGAGACCAAATAGAAATATTTTGTCAATTATAGAATCAAAATGGAACAATCACACACAGGATATAACCTAAATGTACAATATTCCTCAAAGCTGGAGGCACAAACACACAGCAGACAGGGCAGAGAGGTCTGTGCAGCTGAGAGGAGAGGTGGGTTTTTCATTTAACATTAATCAAACTAAAGATCAAATGCCTTCTTTACAGGGAGTTTTCAACCAAGAGAGAAATGAGAGAATAACAGGAGAAATGATGTCTTGAGCTATATGATGCAATAGAAGCTCAGAATTAGAGCTCTACTGACGTTGCCGATGCCGATGACGTCCTAATCAGCCCATGGCTGACTGTCTGGGCTAGATGCTTTCCGCCTTTTTTGCCTGTTAAAATCTCACCAATAACAGCAGGTGCACAACATTTAGTTTTCAAACTCTATTCAACCAACTGTTGAATCTTAATGAAACAAGAAATCAAAGTTAAACAAAACAGCTGACCACATATTAAATACACAAAACAGGTAAATAAACAGAAATGCCACTTGACAATATTGTTTGAGTATTTATTAAGCAGATGTTATTCAGGAATTTAAATGAAATTCTGCAGCAGCGCTGGGCTGCCTGCAGATGTGCCTGACGTGTTTGTTTGTCCAACACATTTGACGCCGTCTGGTATAAATAAGTGCCTTGTTGTTTTCTGTGGAAGTAAAGCTCTCGAGCTCCTGGTTCACTCCGGGGGAGTGGGGGCAGAAAACAGGATTTGGAGTCTTGCTCATCTTTATTCATGATATTCTATATCTCACCTCTGATTGGCTAATAGCAATGCGACTCTTCCACTGCCCATTTGTTCTGCAACAATGTTTTAAATAAACACACGCCTGCAGGAGTTCTGTCATGTTGTGGAGGTGCAAATGCTAATGGTTGGCGTCTACTTGCCGAGACGTGCTCTGCTCTCTCCTGGCCAGCTTCTCAGTGAACCTGCTCTTTGAATCAGCTCTACTAAAGAGGTTTAGTGGCTGACACTTGAAAAATGATAAATACGGGCCCAATATGATGGTCTTTACCTACTCAGAACGCAATGTGATGTTTAGCTACAAACACGTCAAACTGCTGCTCAAAATCTGTAACACTAACTTCTAACCATTGCTGTGTTTGTCCATGTCGATCTGCTGCGGTGATCTTCAGTCAGATTTACTACCAGTGCTGATCAGACGTAGATGTTGGTCTAAGATTTAATTTCAGTGAGTTTCATCAGAATTATTCCATCAGATGTTTTGCTACAATTATAGACAAACACGGGTGAGAAAACCACCCTTATTCTTTATAAAACGGGCAGTAAACTCTTGCATCCTCACATTAATCAACTGATCAGCATTTTACAAATTAATGAAATTTAGTCCAAATTTGCACCACACAGAACAGGCACCAAACCACAGCAGTGTGTGCAGTAACAACGATGAACTCATTATTCAAGTTTAATCTGAAGAGCTGTCCAAAAACATAATATTACTAATAAGTTGACAGATTCTGACCTGATTTACCATCTGATCTGTTCTCTTGCTCAGTTAAAGAGGATGAAACAGTCAGTTTTAGAGGATATTCAGCTCTGATGACTTACATGAACCAAGCTACAAAGTTATGTCTCAGATAAGAAAACTGTCCCATAACAACCAGGGGGATGGAAAACCTCCAGTTGCGCTCACATCATAAATCCTCTGAATGTGGTTCAGTTCTTCTGAGTTTTGTCAGCTGTTGCTTCTAGCAGCACATTCTGGCTTCTGTCATAGAGCTGATCATGTGTTCAGTGGCAAATGGGAAGAGAAAATTCACAACTTTTTGGCAAAAAAAAAAAAAGTAAAGGGATGAAAATAATAATTCAAACCATCTACTTAGGATATAAAACACAGAAGCAAAATGTTTGAAAGCTGAAGATGGGAGCAGATGGTTGGGACTTCAGAAGCCAAAGAAAGGCTCTCAAGTCAAGGTCTGGAAACCTAATTATGTTTTCTTAATTATTTGCCTGTTTTATGTGCATTTACTAGTCAAGTGCCTCAGCACTCAGTGTTGAGAGAGATGTATAACCGCTCCCAACTACAGCTTCCACTTAAATAAATCAGATAATAAAGCAGCCTCTGAATTACCATCAATTTGAATCACAAGCCTGAACAAGTGTGCTTGACAGAATTATTACTTTGGTTTTCTGTCTGAGCAACATAAAAGCAGCCAGTGTGGTAAAGCACATGTGTGTGTATTATATTAGCAATCACCCATCTAAAACCCTGTCGCTAAATGTTTGACCACAGTCCTGATCTAGACTCCTATTGAGTCTCTTTTGGAGTCAGACCGATGCATACACAGTTTTTAACATGTACTCATTTTATGTTTTGTGCTAATGGTGATTCCTTTGAACTGAACGGCTTTTCCAGCATTTACAGTAGTTGTGATGCTTTATGGAAGGAGTTTACCGAGTTCTCTGTGCAGAGAAGTTATCCCACGGAGGAAGAGACAAGCTAGTCTGAGAAGGCAATACTGTGAGTGAGTGAGTGAGTGAGTGAGTGAGTGAGTGAGTGAGTGAGTATCAAGAGTTTCCACTAAACTGGATGAACTCTACGTTGTGTTTTTAACCTTTTTTCAATGTAAAGATCAGAAAAGTCTAGGATAAAATGTCTGAGCAGTAACATCCACTAAAATCTGAACTGAGTGATGAATAGAAGAACTCCCTAACTGACCTGAAGCACACATTTTTAATCAAAATAGAAATCCGGACCCACTCGGAGAATGCTGTGGTTTTGTGTTTGAGGCTATTTACATGGAAACTTGGAGAAAAGGGAAGAGAAAAGCAACACATTTGATGAGCTTTTTCGATAAGTAAACATTGTATTTTGAGCCATCTATTTCAGTTCCATTTTCATCATATCTGACAAACACAAGACCAAAAAGAAAAGTGTTGAACACAGAGAGGTTGTTCTACATCAGCTGAGTGTATCTGGTGTGCAGATGGATCCTTCTGGTCCTCCAGGTGAACAGTGAGCAGTTAATAAAAGAGCTGATATGAGAAGGGGGTTTGGAGTTTTGTTTTTGGAGCGCTGCTGCCACCCAGTGGTCAAATTGTGCAGCACAGAAGGCATCTCACCATATTTGTCCCTCAGGCCAACCGTGCACCGGAACACTCCACCGAAGGCAACGTCTTCCCCAAAGATCACTGCAGATAAACGACACAACACAATCAGAGGAGATGCGAGATGCAACACACACACACACACGCACACACACACACACTTGGAAATAGAAATGTAAAGTCACCTAAAATGTGCTCTTGTGTAATAAATCAAAGTTACTTTTATTGAACTCTATAAACACTGATATATTTTTGTGCATGTACATCATATACACATACACTACTACATTTATCACTTATTTAGAGGTGAACTGGTATCATAGCTTCAACAGCATTTTTATGTGTCTTGGTTATAACAGAGGATGAAATCCTCACCCCGATGAGCATGTCTCTACAACACTCAGAGGTGATGGGAGCATCTACTTCTACACAAACTGACATATGATCAAGAAATGTTTTAAAAACCCATTTAGCTAACGGTGCTGACTATTTTATCTGCCTTTATTGGGTTAGTTTCATCCCTTTTCTTTAGCTCTTCCATGCAGACCACCGACACAAAAAAGGTTTGGGTTCACATTCTGTGACATATTTCCTGACGGCGATCTGAGTATTTATCTTACCTCTCCACTAGGGTTGTCACGGTGTGAAATTTAACCTCACGGTTATTGTGACCAAAATTATCACGGTTTTCGGTATTATTGCAGTATTTTTTTAAACGTGTTACATTTTCAGACAATTAAATAAACCCTGTATGTCAGGAAAATATTGTCCTCAGTTTGTGTCTAAATTTTGTCAAAAATTTGTTATTTTGTAATTATGTTGTTTGTTTACATTTTTCCCCTTTAGTCTTTAAAATACCAATATTTGCCCATAACTTCTTATTTTTTGTCTGTTTGATGTCATCATTTAAAAAATATTAGATCAGATGATACTCAGTACTTAAGTAGCCTTCTAATCAGATACTTTTTTACCCTAACTTGAGTAATAAACCCTGTATCAGGAAAATATTGTCCTCGGTTTGTGTCCTTCCAGTGAGCTTAGCAGATTTGGGAAAATGTCATCAGACAGTAATCATTGTTAAATTCATAATTATTCTCGGAGAGAGACCAACTCTTATCTGCCCCTGGGAGCCCCTTAATGCATAGCGTCATTTCAACATGGGGGTGTCCGCGACACGGTTTATATGCAGGTAGCGGCGCTGCGGCTGCTTTATGTAGCGACTCGTTGCATTCTCCCTCAACCCAAATCCTCGGATCACGTATTTTAGCTAAAACGCAAACGCTAACTTGCCTTGTATTGACTGTAGAGTTGTGGGTGATGGTCACGCAGATGTGTCATGAGATTTGAAGCGTTGCTGCCTTTCACAGACACTTTTTCTGCACGTGCTGCAAACAGGATACGGTAGCCGTCTTCTACAAGGGCGTCAGTTTGTTTCCAGAATTGCTGGGGACAATAACCATACACTTGAGTGGGGTTTAAAAATTGCTGGGGACAATAAAGTAGGCTAGCACAGGGGTCGGCGGCTCTGGAGCCGCATGCGGCTCTTCCATCCATCTGATGCGGCTCTGTGTTTGTAAAATAATGAATGGATATTTAAATAAAATGCTTTATATTTTACTGCATTAATTTTACATCTGTATGCCAATTCTAAATGTAAAGATTGTCTGCGTAAACCTGAACAGGTCCAACCTGGTCTTACTGTGAGACCGGGTTGACGCGTCACGCTTGTGCGTAATCATAGGCGCTTTATTAGCTGAAGACGATGTGAGATTCTGGGATTCTCCTCAGACGGCTCCTGGATGTGTCGCCACATTGGAGACGGGAACAAGCGCTATTCAGCCAAAGTTTCATCATCAGGGAACATTTTCTAAGTGACAAGTCTCTCTGAGAGACCGGGTTTGGAAAACACTCGCTTCAGTGGGAGGAACCTTCCCACATGCGCTCTGCGTGGCTCTGGGGTTAATCAAGTTTAATTGTTTCTCTTTGCAACAATCTTCACAAGAAGGCAAAACAGTTAAACGGCAGGTTACATATATTTCCATTTGACTGTTTATTTTGACAGATGAACTCAAGGATGTTGCTTGGTTTGAAAGAATTACCCCCACGCACACTGATGCACATGGATGAGCTGACATTTTAATCGTTAACGCACATCGCGGAGGTAAAAGATTCCCATCAGAACATCAGAGCTTTATACTGGACACTGTGTTCAGCGCGGCTCGGAGCGCCCACGGTGGACAGTGAGCTGAAGATCTGAGGGGTTCGCAGCGCAGCGCAGAACCATGGTGCATGCAATGATTTCCTCCCACTGAAGCGGTCTGGAAACCCGGTCTCTCTGAGGGATGTGTCACTTGGAAAAATGTTCTTTTTATGAAATTATGAAACTGGCTGAACAGCGCTTGTTCCCGTCTCTAATATGGAGACGCATGATGCGTAGAGACATTTGATCACGCACAAAGTTCGTGTGGAGCAGAAGCGGTCGGGCCACGGCAGGTGAAACGTTCCTAGCCTACATGAAGGGAAACTGTTTAATTGTAACATTAATACGTTACTGGACACGCTGGTCTGGTTGGTTAGACCAGTGTTTGAAGTGGAAAACACACACACACACACACCAATTAAAATATATGCTGATAGCATGGACTAGAAGACAGGTGATGGTTTACGTATTTAAATGATGATCAGGCTGCTGTAAAATGTAATCTCCATCCACATCCAGACAGAATCATCCTCTATTCTGTCTCTAGTCGCTCTGCTCTTGTCTGGGCTGATCAGCTGATGGTGCGCCTAACTAGCGGCTGATGCACATTTTACGCATTTGGAGAGGTGGGCTGGATGCTGTGCGTTTACTGGAAGATGGTTAACGCACGGGTGTAGACTACATATTAATGACAAATGAATGAAAATTAAATTGTGAGTTTTTACTTCATATTTTATAAATAAAAATGACGGGGGAAAACATTTATGACGTCTTTTTAAACTAAATTTTCTAGCGCGACCTGCCTGCTTCACTTAAGTCACTGCTTATTAAGGTCCGTCCAGAATTACTGTGGGAAACGGGTAATAATGGCTCTTTGATGGGAATAGGTTGCCGACCCCTGGATAAGATCTGAGCTGGTAAAACAAAAATCCTCATCAGCAGGCGTTTTTGAAAGTGGGGGGGACACAGCTGCCAATCACAAATTTTGCCGGGGACATGTCCCCGGCGTCCCCGGTTAAAATGACGCCTATGGTCTTCTATCAACTGTCCCTCGGCATTATTCAAATATCCAAAAAATGCCCATACTTCCCTCTTTGTCTTCTTTGAGGGATAATAAATGTCCTGAGCCTGCCGTCTCCTCCTTTGGCCATTATTTCAGCTTTAGCTTCAAGAAAGTTTTGGCTGTAAACAACAAAGTGCGCATGTGCCGCCGGCAACTTCAGCAGATGATACGGTGGCTGGTAAGGGTCACTACGCCTACACCCAGCCACGGTAATCCACAGAGATAATGTTTTTTTAAAAAACAAGACGGTTATTATTATTGTCAACTTTTTTACCGGGGTTTACTGCTACACCGGTTACCATGGCAACCCTACTCTCCACTAGGTTCTTACTCAGGCTTAAATCGCAGGTGTAGAAAAGAATCACCCTCTTTAAACGACTAATTTTGATTCCTTTACATCCTTAAGTGAAAACAAAAATGCATTACCAGCTTTACTTATCCAATGAAAGCTTCAACATCCAACTAAATGATTATTATTATTATTAAACCCAGTATTATTTTTTTATTCTTTGAACTGTAACTTTGATATTTTTTAATGAAAGTTACATGTTGCATTGGATAAGTAAAGCTGGCAAGAAAAAGTGTATGCATTTCAATTTAAGGGTGTAAAGCTAAAAGTTTAATTATTTATTTTCTAGAACCACTGTATACTCTCACGAGCTCCATTAGGTCACAATTGTTTGCAAATGAATGCAGAACTTTTTTATTCACTGCTGCAAAACAAATTTACCTACAGAAGCATAAATAACCTGAATGTTGCACATCTGTTTTGTAGTCAAGTTACCATCTTTCGAGTCCAAGTCAAATAGAATCATTCAAAGTCAAGTCTGATTCAAGTCACTAGGTGCCACTGGCTCAGTCCAAGTAAAAGACATAATCAAGTCCAAAGCTGTGGTGTTGTTTCAATAAGCTTCCTCAACATCACAAGACTTATTTCCATCCAGTGTTGCGTTAATGTTTCACCAAGATCTTGCATTGATGATGGTAGAGTCTGACCGCTGCACAAAGCCTTCTCCAGTACATCCCAAAGACTGTCAATGGGGTTAAGGTCTGGACTCTGTGGTGACCAATCCATGTGTGAAAATGATGTCTCATGCTCCCTGAACCCCTCTTTCACTATTGGATGATCCTGGCACCGATGGATCCTGGCATTGTCATCTTGGAACATGCACGTGGAATAACCTGGTCACTCAGTATATTCAGGTAGTCAGCTGACCTCATTCTTGGAGCGCATCCTGTTGCTGAACCTAGACCTGACCAACTGCAGCAACCCCAGATCATAGCCCTGCCCCCACAGGCTTTTACAGTAGGCACTAGGCATGATGGGTGCATCACTTCATCTGCCTCTCTTCTTACCCTGATGCACCATCACTCTGGAACAGGGTCCATCTGGACTCATCAGACCAGTTTTTAATAATGTGTTGCACAGTTCTTAACCCAGTTTTAGTTGTTTCTACAATCTCCTTTGATGTTTTCTCTGCTTGATGCATGCCAGTAATCTGACCCTTCTCAGAGTAAAATCTTTTCCACGACGAGTCTCGCTACATGGTTGTTTAAGAAATGAGAAGCAACTCACTGCATCAGTTGGGGTTCAATTCAGTTCAATTAAATAACTTGTTGCCAGCTGAAAGATAATGACCCATGTAATAATTATCCAATAAGAGGCTCATACCTGTTTTCTTAGTAAATCCAGGTGGTGACTTTTTTAGTTTGCTGAGCAGTGTCTATAAAAGTTATCTATTCAAGCATTTATAAACTGTTTGTCCCTCCTGAGATCTACCGAGCCTCTAATGTTGTTCGCTACTTGTTTCGGTTCACTGAGATCATCATAATAAACACACATGTCCATCTCCAAAGACGAACCATTTCACAGCGATCCTTCATCATTAACCCGCACAACGCAGAAGATCCAGGCACAGCTTTGTTGCTTTAGCTGTTTAAAGTCAAGGCGTGTTAATCAAATATTTGTAAATATTCCTGCACTAGCAGCCAGTTCTGAGGACTGTCATCCACACAGCTCGTAGGCTACTTCAAATAGATCTGGAAGCTTTGTGCTAAACGTTAGCTTTGAGATGTTTCTTTGTCTGATCATCTGCACAAAGATGTGTCAGATGATCTAAAATAGTAATATATATCAGCATTGTGTAGATGTGCACTATTACTCGGATGTTAACAAAAACATTCAAGGGGCTTATATATTACCAGATGTGAATGTAAACACAGATTCAACCGGCATTTGTTTATTTTTAAGTGCAGATGGCTAATCCGACAGCTCAGCGCCAGTTCAGAGACGCTGTTTCAACATCCTACCTGCTGTAGGATCACTAGCCAAGGTGTTGTCCAAGGCACTTGTAACTGACTGGAACAAATTCATCTTCTGTGTGGGACCTAGAAATTTAAAAACAAACAAAAAGGTTACATATATGCAAACAAAAGCATTTGTGACACCCTCAGCTTGTTTCATCATCTCTGACATCATCATGCTGGCAAATGAGATACAACGGAGTTGGACTGTGTTAGTGACTGAAGTCATTTAACAGTAATATCAGAACAATCCAGTGGACAAGGGTTCATTTATAGTGTTGGACGTTTCCCTTGTATTTGACTATAGCAAGCAAGTACGGCAAGCCATTTTAACATTTAATAACTATATCTCTTTGTAATTCCTATTTTACATATAAATATTATAATTTATCCTTGTCCAAAGGGTAGGGCTGCACAATTCATCGCAAATATATCGTTATCGCAATATCAGCATGCACAATAAGCATATTGCAAAGAACAGATAAATATTGCAATGATAGGTCAGCTCAAATGTTTGCTACACATAATGCATTCTGTCAATCAACCAGAAGCGTGATGTTTTTTTTAACAATTCAAATAGAGCTCTTCACCCATTTGGCCAATTTGGTGGGTTCTCAAAGGTTAGATGCCCACCCTCGAGGCAGACGGCACTTAATTGAGATGGTTAGCGAACACCTGAGTTAGCTTTGTTCTGCTCTTTCTGCTGATTCTGCTTTTCCCGAGAACCACTGATTGGCTTTTCTTGTTCATTTTCTTTTTCCCTTTCCTCACATCTTTTGCTTTTGTTATTAAGGTGGACCCAAATCATAACCGACTGAGCCAACTTCTCCTCCACCCTGTAGGGCAGTGATCCATACTCCCATTACCAGAGGGCTTCAACACACCTGATTTAATAAGCAGCTGATTAACGGGCTTCTGCTGAGTCTGGTGAGCTGCTGAACAGGTGAATCAAGTGGATTGGATTAGTGAAACTACTAAAACATGCTGGAAACCGGCCCTTGGGGAAGGGAGGTGGGGATCACTGCTGTAGGGCGTCTATGACTGTCTTCTGGACATGTGTCCAGGGTCTTCCTCATGACATCGCAACCTCAGAAAAGCTGATGAGGATGTGACTCCATGGGTTTCCAGTGTTTAACTTTGACACAATTATTTACATTTCGGAGAAACTGAATTTTGGGTTCTTATTTGTGCTATTCAGGCTGTACATTAGTGTGTCTGTGTCCCTTATGTGGCATAGGTCTAGAGACCCAAGTTTCCTTTTTATTCATTGTTTTCAGTGGTTGAAGGTTACAATAAAACTTACTGTCTTTGTGTGTTTACCTGTAATCTTGTTATTTTTCTTCTTCCTGTTCTCTAAGTGTATGTGCTGCTGTAACAAGTGAAGTTCACCGCTGTGGGATTAATAGTCTATTTCATTTATTACACATTTTCATCAAAATTACAAGAGATACAGGATTGAAATATTTCACTTTGTGTGATGAACGCGAGTCATTTTGAACAAAACTTATTGAACTTTTTCACCCTTACATTAAGATGCGCCAGTATGATCTAAATGATGTCGGAATTAATGCTGCACAGCATAACTAACCATCTCCATGGAGCTGTCACGTTACTCCAGGTGGTTTAAGGTAAACGTGATGAGTATATTAGTTGTAACAATTGCAGCATTAGCTTGTTATTATTTGTCCTTTAATAACCGATTAACCGATGCTAGCGCTAGCCGGTCAGCTAACCACTCACCATACTGTGTCGGTACGGGGTCAGGCTGGAAGGTAAAGTGAGCTGCATGTCTCCGTTGTGTTTTTAAACGAGAGCTGCAGTTTGGAGATAGTTTCTGTAAAGTTGCTCCAAAACAGCTTTGAGTCCCACAGCTGATACCGGAGATGGGAAGTTTCGAGTTAGCACCTCGAATGAAGAACCGTGCAACAGCCGCCATCGCTGTTATTAAAAATGAACAGGAAGGGTAAGCGGTTCGCGGCGTAAAGATCGTTTATTCTAAAGCCAGACGTCTCACTCTACTAGTAAAACAGAACCACATTGTTTTTGTTTTGTACTTGGATGTTTAAACCATCTGATGGATCTGTGGCAAATGCCTCCCTTTGATAGCCTGGCAAGTCATCCTATGTGCATGTGAATATATGCAGAGCAAATCATTTAGATTCGACAAATGACGGTCTAAATACTAGGCTATCACTTTGGTAGTCTCTAAAGATAAAGCAAGACACTGGGTTCGTGAAACAAATTAAAAACAAAAATAATCAGTTAGTCCAAGCAACTGAATATACTTTATAAACCAATGGACATATTCTGATATAGACAAATTAATTTGTTACTATAATCTTAAAAAAAAAGATTTGTATCCAGCGAACGTGACAGAGTGAGAACTCCTGTTTAAATGATCAGGATTATCACAGCATGTGAGCGGAGGATTGTGATTGGTCAAAAAGGAGGGCGGTGAAAACGACCCAGGCTTCGGATGTTCACAAGTTCTGAGTTTATATAAATACATACATACATATTTACCGATTTTAGACAAAAACACTCACCAATTTCGAAAAGTTACTCAGAAATTGAAACAGCGTCAAGTTGCTTGGCATTCCCATTCAAATCTTTCCCAGTCTTTTCTCCCACCTCCTCTTAGGAAACTACAGATTTGCTAAAGGGTTTTTTAAATAAACACCTCAGTCAACCAGAAACTAAAGACAACTCTCCTAAGTCCTTATAGCTTATTGATAAATATAACATTATTGAGTTAAAAAACTAAATTACAAAAGTGGTAAATTATTTCAGTTAGCAGTCACAGCTTCCTCCCAAGAGAGGTGAGAAAAAAGAAGTTTCAAGGCCTTAAATAATGTCCAATATTCTGTTTAAATGTGATGAAATAAAACAAAGCTTTACTATACAAAAAAAGCCGCATTTATTTCACTTGTGTATACTGTACACAAGTTATTAAAACTAAAAATACAAGAAATAAAAACATTTGTTGGCTTTTCTCCTAAAATGCTACTAAAAGTGGTTACAAGCGAACAGAAAATGAACAAGGTAGACAGTATAAATGACAGATAAATGATCTAAAGACTCTCCAGCCTTGTTAGGATGACGACTTAGCACACTCAGCAACATCCAGCTTCCTGCCACTGCTGCACATTTTAGCCAAATTCTGGAAGAAGCAGACAGAGAAGTTAGCACTTCAGGAGGAAGGGTTTTGAAGATGTTCTACTAAAGATGTCTTACGTTAGCAGCTCGAACGATGCTGGATGGAGACTGGAGGGCTGCGAGGTCCGTTAGAATCCTCTTGAGATCACGGTCACAGGTTAGTTCTGGAGAAGTAAATGAAGTCGAGGTAAGAGTAAAATGGTGATCAGCTAATATCCCAGTTAGCTCTGGTTCCTGCGTACCTGGTTCAGGTGAAGACTGGGCCTCCAGCTGGAGGTATGGATGTTCTAGGAGCTCTGCAATAGAGATTCTCTCTCTGGGGTTTCGTACCAGGCACCTCTGAGGAAAGCAGAGAATTTATTTTAGACCCCACTCATGACTAAATGTACACTTCACACCCAAAAGGTGATGCACCAGTTGAGTTTTTTGAGGGCAGATACTGAATTCAGAATTTTGTCTGTCTCAGACCTGCCGATACCAAAACTCTCACTTATTTTCTAAACTGGTTTATCCTAAAGTGAAACAGAAAAAAAGGTGAGCAGTGGTTAGTCAGACTATTTGAACAGTGCGTATAAACGGAGAGGAACGCGGAACAGCTCACCAAATGCAGCGATACTTGCTTCGTTTCAAATAAGCCAATCACAGATTCAGCAATCATGCATTGATTCCAGTCAGCAGCGGATTTTTGGTTCATCCACTTCCGCATCATGGGTCCCGGGAAGAATGAAAAAATGAATGCAAGTCAACGGGGCTAAAAACGCTATTTTCTAATTCCGTTTGTTTCGTGCCATGGATTTCACACGATGTCCGTGAATTTTAAAAACGCATTTTGATACCAAGAACGCGCTTATTTTCGAACAGGGGGAAACACTATTTTGGGTTTTGCGTGAAAATAAGTCCATGACTACAAATGCGCTTCCCAAAAGTAACATCATCGAACCAGACACGGAGAAAACTGAGGGAAATGGGCTGTAAGTTCAGCAAACTTCCCACAGGAGGAAAGAACCACCATAAATCTGGTCATGTGCTAAGTAGCAGCTAGTTCGGGGAGAGGAGCTTATGTGGTGACGTCACATATGCGACGTGTCGATTTGTAGTTTGTAGTCATGCTAATTACGAACTTTTACAAGCTGATAAATCTCAAAGTACATGACTGGCGTGGTTGAAACACCCATCATTATATTTTCATTTAAATTGCAGTACAACATGTGCGATCCAGGGCGTAAGGCAAAGCGGATTAGAAAATAATGTTTTTATCCCCGTTGACTTGCATTAAATTTTTCTTTCTTCCGGGGACCCATGAGCCGACCAGAAAGGGAGGAGACTTAGGATCCCTATTAAGACATCAAGCTGAGAAGTGGTTCATCTCACTTTCAACACATCCAGCAGATCCTTCTCTGGGATGTTGGGGAACTCAATTCTGTGAGAAGGATCTATGATGGCATGCAGCTTGGATATCTGGTTTGTGATGCTCTGGAACGGAGTCTTCCCATAAGTCATGCAGTACAGGATACATCCGAGGGACCACACATCACCTTTGGGGCTGATCTACACAAAAGCATTATATATTACAGCAGCTGATTATGACAATAATAATCTCATCCCACCTTTGTGTTAGGGGTAGTACCTTTGAGCGACCTTTTCCAGGCTGGGATGAAGAGGTGTCTTTGATGGCTTCAGGAGGCATATAGTTCAGAGTTCCTACCTGAGAAATGAAAACACATTCCTCAGTGTAGGAGACAGAAATAATGTTTAAGTCGTAAGTGTATAAACACACTGATGGGTTTTGGTGTTTATATCTGTAGATCATTATGGATGGTCATGTGACCATGGTTGGAGATCTGATTTCATCTGTTGCACCTGCTCAGGTGACATGGGTGAGCGGGTTGCTGTATTTATTGTTGACCGCCACTCTTTGATCACTATGATGATTATTTGTTTGATTATTTTGAGCAGGTTGTACTCAAGTTCATTTGCTTTACCTTGATAAAGTTCTAGAAAACATTTTTTGGGAATCTCAGCGAACGTTTAAACGAGCACGTCACGACGGCCTGACCTCAGCCTCTCGGGCCACTCTTTTTGTCTCCTGAAGCCGCTGCAACACCCAGTACCAGCTGGGCCTCCGTTACTCCCATGAACACAAGTATGAACGAAACATGTTCATGCAGACATTTAAACATAATGACGCATGTATTTCATCAACGTGCAAACGTTCTTAGTGATTCCCCCCACAGAACTGGGCAAAAGTTCCTTCTGTTCACTCTTCTTCATTATAGTCCCGTTAGTCGTCACACGGGTGAAACTTGTTCTCTGCATTTGACCCATCCCCTGGTGGAGCGATGAGCTGCAGACACGGCTGCGCTTGGGAACTATTTGGTGGTTAAACCCCCCTAATGCTGAGGGTCAAGTGAGGAGGCATTGGGTCCCATGTTTTAAGTCTCTGGTATGACCCGACCGTGGATTCGAACCCACGATCTCCCAGTCTGAGAGTGGCCGCTCTACCACTAGGCCCTTGAGAAGGTTCGTCATGGAACAGGTTGCAGGAAAACAGGAAATTAACTCCTTGAATATATTTAAAACCAGACTGAGAGTACTTGACACTGCCCCCTGTGTTTTAACTGCTGCCTATAATTTTATGAATAACTTTAACTATGTAACTGAGTAATTTTGTAATTGATCTTTTTCCGCTTCTCGGTCAGGACTCGCTTGAAAAGGAGTTTTTTTTTCCAGTGGAATTTTCCTGGTTAAATAAATAAAGAAAAACTAAATAAAACATGGCCGACATTATCAATTCCACTTGTTTTGTCCATTTGAGACACTTCAAAGGTTTTACTAGAATTATCTCTAGACAAAACCATAGTCCTGTTTTGTCCAGAGCTAGTGTGGTAAGCCATCCTATATATGTGGACATATATAGGATGGCCACGACCAACTGATGGATCTCATCTGTGGGGCAGAAGCTATGATTGTCTTTCTAACATTCTCCACTTTCTATTGGACAACGAACAACGAGACATCCTCACCGCTACAGATGTCAGCCAACGGTGTAGTCCGCCATACATCGCTGACGAAGATACAAATACACTTTTTCGAAATAAAGGACTTAAGTACCTCTATCTGCTCTTGGAAGGAAAAACCCAAGTCTAAACAATCCAAAGTGGATCCCAAAGCCGTTTCAAACAAGCTGTCGCCATCTTAGCTTCGCCCCGTAACTAATTAACATCCCGCCTACCAAATCGATAGAGCGCTGCCATTGGCACGCCCCCAGACTGGCCTGGGTTGTGAAGGTTCTAATGGAGCACGGCTGGCCCGACACACAGTGTAAAATTATTTTGCTTCTGCTACGGTCCATCTAGATTTTTAAGCATAGCTACATCCCATGTGAGCTCCGACAGCTGGCTTACCTGCTTATTCAGCATAGATAAAAAAACAAAACAAAAACCAAAATGTGTTTGAAGTAAATCCAGATCGTTATGTTTAGACAACGTACGCTTTTCCTTCCTAAACGTGAAACTATTGTTTTAAAACAAAAACATTTTCCTTAAAGCTCCTCCCAAGAACCGGATTATTCTCTGAACCAAATAAAAGCAAACAGATGAGAGACAAAGCACGGATTAGCAGCGTTACCTGGGAATCCTTCATAATGCTCGTCATATCAGGCTGGATTCTGTTTGCGATCCCAAAGTCGATCAGCTTCAGCGAAGCATTCACAATCACAAAGTTAGCCGGTTTCAAGTCACTGTGAACAATACCTACAGAGAGCAAACACGAAGGTTAGAGATGAACTTTAGGATGAACATGGAGATGGCAGCACCAATAGTGAGAGGTATGAAGACAGAGAACCATGTTGGTGGATGGTCTGAACGGCCTCCAGCATGTTCTTCCAGTAGAACTTCCTCTCCAGCGGATTCACTGATTTACGGTTTCTCAACCAAGTGTTCAGATCCAAGTTTCCACATTCCATCAGCATGTAGATGTAGCTGTTGGTCAATTCACTGGAAAAACCGCAGAACAGCATCGATCATCTCCTCTGTAAACCCTGATGGGGAAACTACACTAGAAATGAACCCAAATGAAACTCACTAGTCATAGAGCTTTATGATCTGATCGCTGTACTGCTGCAAGTGTTTCAGATGTTCGATTTCATTCCTGTAACTTTCTACGGTCTGAGCGTCCGCCTCCTCCAGGTCCACGTGTTTCACAGCAAACAGCTGCTTTTTGTGATCAAGGACTTGGTAGACCTGAAACACACACACACACACACACACACACACACCATTTTCAATGGGAACATGGCATTTTGAACATAAAATGAACTCATCAGCTGTGCTTTATTATTGACCTTGCTCGATCCGCCACGTCCAATCGTCTTAAGGATGAAAAACTGCTTTCCATTAATAGTAATGCATTCATTTGACCACGCACTGAAGGCCTGTGAACAGATTCAAACAAGTATTTAGTCCGAGTGAATTTCATGTTAGGAAAATATAATTTATAACCATAAATCTAGGCAAAAGGTACAATTTTTAAAAATGTTTCAGTCTTGTTGGTCCTATTTATTGATGTCAGTCAGAGACTAATGCCGTGTAATATTGCACTCTGAAGAAAACAGTGTATAGAGTCCAACTGAGCAGTCTGCTATGAACTCATGCTACCTGTGGGGTTTTGAAATTGGCTGCCTGGTTTAGAGGTGTGCATGGCTGCTGGACGGGTCTGGTTCTGTATGCTGCTGCAGAGGACGGCACCTCGGGGTCTTGCTTTACAACAGGAGTAATAAAGCTGAAAGACAGATAATGGATGAAATATTCCCTTTAAACGGCTGTTTTTTTTAAATTAACAAGGCTGCAAAAGTAATTGATTATGTGACGCGTTTTAGGAACAAGTGGTTACCTGTTCGCCCTTGGGTTCCTGTAGCCATCAGGAGTCTGGAAAGCTGCTTGTGGGTTCAGTCTAGATGGAGGTTGGAAGGACGGAGTAGGGATGGACTCCACCAGATGAGAAAAAGGTCTGGGATCAAGAGGAGTTGCCCGTTTATCCTTTATGACACAAGAAAAGAAGAGTCTCAGAGTAAATTAAAACAAGATTTAATCAACTTAAACAATAATTGAATTTACAAAAGACATTTAATCATTATCTGCTAAGTCCACCTTCCTCTGCACTTGTAAACATAAACTAGGATATTAGAAAGCTGAAGACCTAACATGACAAATTTAAAAAATTGCATTTAAAAGATGAGAAACCTCTGGAGAAATGTGCAGGCTGATGGGACCTGGAATCTTCCACTCTGAAGCCAACTCCCTGCTGGAAGGTTTAGGTTGTTCCACTGGGGGGCCCACCGGGACCCGAGTGGGAAGCTGCACATCCTGGTTTCTTCCACAAGACGGCACACTTCCTGCAACAAGAAGTTGCATTTGTAGAAGAAGTTTAGAAACATCCTACTTTAAACAGCCCTCCCCGTTCCTTTGGTGGATCTGTACCTGTGTCTTCCTCCATCGGGGGCACCAGCTGCTTCTTCCCAGCTTTAAGGTTACTCAAGGCTGTGTTCAGGAGCTCAGCTGGTTTAGCCTTCAATGCCTGGGCTTTGTGCAAAATTGAAATTGCTCTGCTGACATTACCTAAGAGCGGGAGGAAAGTAATCAAGGTTGCTCTGTACCAACTAGGCAGCAACACTGATGCTACTCGGTGCAATTCCTGCATTTCCTATTCTGAACAAATGTCTTCTAGACCCCGATCGGCTTTGTTCAATGAAGGGATGTCAGATTTTATTACTAAAAGGGTGTTGTTTATTATCAGAATGCTTGGTTGTTTAGCCACCTATGAAGTTCTTCCAGCTTCACGGTGACATCTGAATGAAACCCTTAAAAAGTAGATTTACCCTGAGAGACCTCAAACTGGGCATACGCAATGTGGACGAAGGCAAAGCCTTTGCAGGAGGACCTTGCAACAATGAAGTTGTCCTGTGCTTCATCTGGATCTTCAATCCTACAGGAGAAACACAGGTGGGACAGTTAGAGAGGAAAATGGAAACATGGAGAGAAAAAAGGTTAAATCCCTGATGATTTTGTTTCTTCTTTGACACATAAATTGAGATAATAAGTTCCAAGTGGTTGTGACCGGTGCAACCACCTTGAGCAGAAGAGACAAGACTAAAACCTCCAGCCATTAGCGTTTGTTAATAAATGTACAGAACCACGAGCTGCTACAGACACGTCTAACGAAAAACATTTACCTCTTTTCTCCTAAAAACATGCCTTTTTTAAAACATTAGCTGTGTTTCCATTACCGGGACTCCGGTGTAGTTCCTGGGACGGGGAAATTGACCAGGAGAAAGGATGTCCCAGTCCTCCCAACTGTTGTGTCTCCATTCAAATTCAGCCCTTTCAGCATTTTGTAGACGTCAGCATATCACAATGGCTTTGGCAGCGAGTGATGTCACTGATCAGCGCCAAAAAGCGTCCACGGTGACACAAATAATATTAAAAGCATTTATTCTATCCAAGTACATCATAATTTAACCCATTCAGAGGACGAGAGCTGCTGTGTGATGTAAAATGTGGTGTTCGATGACCAGAAGAAGTGCCGTTTTTTTTTTTCAACGCTCTGTGAGACAACAAAAATCCGTTAAGTAAGCGAGGAAATGTCCCCATTTTTTCCAATCTCCGGAGTTTAGCAACACCTGTGGGGTATTCCGCCATGTTTTTCAGTGTCGGGAGTTAAATTTTAAGTGTGATCTGTGCTTTTTTTATTTTGCTTCCATTCTGCTTCACCAGCAGCTCTTCTAATTTTACTAATATCGATTGTTTTGGACGACGTCTGCTGATGTAATTTCCCACTGAGTTACAACCAATCAGCGTGAGTTAACCAGAGGTTCTGCTCAGCTACTCCACCGGGCCGTTTGGAGAACCTTCCCACAGCAGGCACTCAGAAGGTTCCTGAAAACGGCCGTTCGGCCGGCCCAGTCATGTGGAGACACGCGCGTTGGGAAGTTCTTGTAATTTTACCCTGAAGTTCAAGTTCCGGTAATGAAACGGAGATATTTGCTTAAATCCCGAGTCCAGCACCGTAGGCCTCAATTTGTTAAGGTTAGAGTCCGATTCAATAAACAAATAAATAAATGAAGGGTGGACAAAAGCATCATCAACAGGAACGTTTGGTTGACAAAACTTCTGCTGACATCATCAACAAAAAGATGAACACGTGTCTTGATGTAGCTAGATGATTTATCCATGTAGCATGACAAAACTTCCAAGTTTTAGCCAGACTAACCCTTTAAGTTCTGCGTATCTGACGAGTATCCGGGCGTAGCTGGTGTTTTTGCTGAACTCTTGCATCGGCAGCCTGGCGAAGACCTTACAATAACAGTCCTTTAGCTTGCTGAGGAGACGGATATCTGTGTGGGGGTCACCTCTTTTCTCCAGATTCCTCAGGTAAGCCCAGCACGACTCGGGAGAATTAGAATTGACAATCTGATCAAAACTGAACGTTACGTCTGCAAAGATGAGACCAAACAAAGAAACCCAGTTAAACGTCTGGCGGTCACCCAACACAATGGAGGTTCAGTCTGGGGACAGGTGAGACATTACCTTCCATTCTCGAGGAATCTTTTGTGTTTTGTGCGTGAAGGAGTGTAGCGGAGGAGTCTGCCTGCCCTGTGTGCTGGCTGTGATCTGGACTGGGAGCTGGTGGCTGAGAAAACATCCAAGTCAATCATCCTTTTCTCTTCAGATCAAGTTAAACATATTTTAAAGCACAAATAAAAATAAAAGCACAACATGACTGCATGCTGTTATTTATGCTCACCTGATCACTTAATAAATCCCTCTCATCTGTAGTTTTTTGTGAGGAAGAAAGTCTCAACACCGAGTCAGCTGTTTGCCTAGAAAACAAACATGAAATAGATGCATGAAAAACAACAACACAGTAAACAGTTGCAGTGAATCTGCAGCTGAGCAAAACAAAATGAATCAAAGCACAGAAAAGACTCAAAATCAAATCAAATATTTGATTCAGTAAGTTTCTAAGTGATCATGTCATATTCTACAAAACTGCTCATTTAATGTGAGACTAAAACTACTAAACACAAACAATAAAAGAACACCTGGACAAACTAATGGGGATGGACGGTGCACTTCTTTTGGAGAAAATCTCACTGACGTCGACATTTTCAGGGATGGAGACAGGCAGCATAGGTACTCTTCCTGGCTACAGAGCAAAAAGCAAGAACACAGATTAAACTCGTCAGAATCAGAATCACCTTTACCAATAGTGTTTAACGTATGAGCAGTTTGCTTTGGTGTGTGTGTGCGCATGTGTGTGTGTGTGTTTGGTCAGATCTTCTCTGCTCCTTGAGATAAGGGAAAAACGTGCAATCAGCTGCACTCACACAAACAATAAAAAACAAGGTGGCAAGCGGGATAATCTGGAAATTAATTTGACGCATTAGACAGAAACTTACCAAAGCAGCTGCTGCTCGTTTGCGCTGAGGTCCGGTTCTCCAGGCAGGTAGTGGGTCGTCTGATGGCTCCACCCTGATGGAGAAAAAAACTAATAATTATAAGGTTATGTGACTCGTTTCAAATGAAAACCCCAGTCTTAATGACGATGGTATTACACGTTCTTCATTCTTACCTTAAACTGAACGAACTGAAGAGCTGCAAATCACCCGTCCCATCTGAGTTTCGGCCAACTTTCTGAAGCTCTGAGCTTTTTCTGACAGAACTTTGAACGCTATAGTTTGATAATGCTAAAGAAACAGAAGAACATACAAAAATAAGATATGAAGATGAAAAAGTATTAATAATAGCTTATATGATAATTACTTATGGATAATGTTGGGGTTTTCTAAACTGCTGTAAATAGGTATGGCCGTATAATAAAAACTTTGAGTAAAATATGAACGAGTACCCACTTGGCAAATTCTCTTTGTCCTCTGAGCCCATCTGTGCTCTCCCCCGCTGCAGGCTCTGAAGCGCAGCCTCCAGCTGCTCCTTTGGTTTGGCATCAAGTTCACCAGCATTCTGCAAGATGTGAATCGCTCTTTTTGTGTTGCCTAACAACACAACATGCAACATGAAAAATATTGAGATGGTTTGTAAACATTTGAAGCAACAATAAGGAAAGGAGCACAGTTTTTGTTATTACCTTGAGAATGCTCAAACTGTGCATGAGCGATGTGAACGAAGGCAAAGTTTGGACTTTGAGACCTCGCTATGTCGAAGTTGGCCTCCGCCTCACTGACATCATGAATTCTAGGACATGAATAAGAATAAAGCTTTTGTTAAAAAAGAATATTTTGTGAAATAATGTGACATCTGACTATTACTCACGCTTTTAACTCTGCAAATCTGACCAGCATCCTGGCATAGCTCTCACTCTGACTATGTTTCTTTAGAGGCATATTAGAAAATACTTTGGTGCAAAAATCTGTGAGCCTGGTAAGATGGTTGTGATCTAGGCGAGGATCCCCCCTTTTCTCCAAGTCCATCAGATATGAGAGGCAAGAGTCAGGCGAGTTTGAGCTGATGACCTGATTAATATTGTCCGTGTCATCTAAAATAAATAAATTAAAAGAGTTAGTGAATGTTAAATATGCGGATCCGCATTAATGAGCTTTACAACAGCAACACTATTCATTACCTTCATTGAGAGACTGTTTTATTTTATTAAGCTTTTGAAAAAACTTCGCAAGCTGTTGCTGTCTATCAGTATGTTCCTCTTCCTCCATCTGACAGAGAAACAGATATGAACAATTACAATGAAGACACGGCTGCGCATGCTCCTTTCAACTCTGGATTTCCTGCAGAGATCAAATTTACGTAAAAATACAATTTAAAGAAAATATGAACTCAAAACATCAAAAGGTCAAACTGGCTCTTTTAAAATGTGAGCAACTTGTTTAATATAACGATGATAAACCAACGGGTTAAGAGGAGAACAAATCGCTAACGTTGAGTTAGCACAACAGTGCTGTAGTTACCAACAAAAATCGCTCACTTTTCTAAAGAAAACCGTTACGTATAGTTGCTGAGATGCATGAATTTATCCTTGATTTAGTATCTGATGAGTTACCTTCTTAAAATAACCCGCTGAGTCTTAAAGATGTTTACTAGCTAACGCGTAGCAATGTTGCCGCTCAATCTAACAAGTTTCTAAATATTTAAAAGTCCTGTTTAAAACTGAAACTGCGAGGCTTTTCCAAGAATCGATCTTACCCTGTTTACACTGATATATATACGGCGTTTACCAGAACACGTACTCCCATGAGATACACAACACAGCAAAAATGCTAAATGCTTTAACTGAAAGTTCAAATTTTCCACTTCCGTTCAAGTCGCGTTCTGATTGGCTAGTTTGTCTTGACGTAGACGCTCCGTTCGCTTTTTTTACGTGAAAATGTAAAATGTTCAAACTAAATTGCCACTAAAACGAATATACAGCAAACGCAAAATTGTGTTATAATTATGATTAGCCTGTGGTTTGGAGTTTGTATTTTGAAAGTGTGTAAATGTAGATTTTAAGTTGTCCAAAACACTAGTACAATCCTTTATTGTATGCGCATCAATTTGGTCTGTAGATTGATTTCATAGCATTCAATCTACAGTAATATGGATAAGGTTAACGTTTGTTTCCCACACAATTTAAGAAAAATGTTTCCGGTCAAAGTTTTCTAATTTCCGACAGCTCCTGAATGCTACATGATCATGTGACGCTTTCCTGTTCCTGCCAGCTCAGAAATGGCAGCCACGGGACCGATGTGTACGACGACACAATTTTAGAAGCTTTTGTTCAAAATAGATTTGTGTGAGATGGTTGCATACATGTGGTTTTGCTGTGACAAATGTAATAGTCTTCAGCGTCAATGTGTCGGTTGAGAAAAGTTTGTAATGGGTTCAGAAATATGTTTTCCAGTGGGCTAAGCTAGCAAGCAGCGTTTAGCAAATAAATGAACTTGATTCTTCTGAGTCGCAAGGAGAAAACATTTGTCCTTAGGCATCTTCCTAGGTGAGTATGTTGAGCACTGAAAATTATATGATAATGATACTTAAATGACATGACTTAAATGTGATGTAAACAATCCCTAGATTAGTCTTAGCATGATTTCAGGTAATGGAGCAAAACAAACAATGATATATTTTAAACGCTTTGTTTGTTTCCACCAGCTTAATCCATCATGGCCATTTCCCAGTTCCGTCTGTTCAAGATCTGCACATGTTTAGCCAGCATACTGTCATTTTTTAAAAGGTTGATATGCAGGTAAGAAACATTTTATTAACAAATACACGTTAATTCCTATATATATGTCGTGTTTTCTTCCTCTTGTCCTAATAAATGAGCAGCCAATATGTTTGAAATAATTTAGGATATGTAATTCTTTAATATCTGGACATCTGTGCATTTTTAGCTCAAAGATAATCAAACAAACATAAATGAAAGTGCTTACATTTGATAATTTTGGATGTTCTGCAGAATCAATCGCTTTATTTATAAAGCGCATTCCGCAACCCTGTCAGGAAGCCCAAGGCGCTGAACATGGTACAGTAGAAAGTTAAATATAGTGAATAAATCAGAAAATAAAAGCAATTCAAATTACAGATTACAAATTACAAAAAAAGATGAAACATTCTAGTACAGGACAAATGTGTAAAACAAGGGATTGAGTGAACCAATGAAAACTGTGAAATAAAATCAACATAAAAGAGGGCCAAATTCAGACACGTTCAGGAAACGCCAAGTGGAGGAGATGGGTTTTTAGGCGACTCTTGAAGACTGGCAGAGATGGGGACAGCCTAACTGAGGGTGGCAACTGGTTCCAGAGTGATGGTGCTAGGACTGAGAAAGCCCGGTGTCCGCGAGTACGACACCTAGAACGAGGGACAGCGAGCAGGCCTTGTTCAGAGGAGCGCAGAGCACATGATGAGGAATGTTTGTTCAGGAGTGTGGCTAGATAGGGGGGAGCACCACCCTGGAAGAAATTAAAACCAAAGACGAGGAGTTTGAAGTGTGAACGATAGCAAACCGGAAGCCAATGCAGGGAGGTCAGAACCGGACTGATGTGGTCCCGTTTCCTGGTCCCAGTCAGGAACCTGGCTGCACTGTTCTGCACAACCTGTAGGCGACGCAGTGATGACTGACACAACCTTGCATATAGAGAGTTGCAGTAATCAAGCCTAGAAATTACAAATGCATGCAGTACCCACTCCAGGTGGGCTCTTGACAGCATAGGCTTGATTTTTGCAAGGCGTCTCAGGTGAAAGAAACTGGACCGGATCACAGAGTTGATGTGAGCCTCAAATGTAAGTCCAGCATCAATTTTCACCCACAAACTGGTGACAACTGGTTTTGAGTAGGGAGAAATAGGGCCAAGATCAACATAACGACCCACATTCCTGCTGTTGGGGTGAAAAACAATGAGCACTGTCTTTCCCTCATTCAAGCCGGGCGTACAATGTGCGACTTTTTCACTCGCAGTGTTCAGCTTCAGCTCAAACTGTACGACTTCCTCGCAGAGCAGATCTCACGAGTCATGTGCTCACACTGCACGACGTCTGGTAGCAACACGTCGGACCTAAAAATATGCTAAAAATAGCAGTTTTTACTCAACACGTCAGACTTTTTTGTCTTGTTTTGCCTGTTGTCCTTCGGGAGTGCTGCAGGAGGACACACAGGGGTTTATGGGGGTTGGATGAGGAAAACGAAATAAAGTAAATCTGTGTTTTGTGATCAGTTTAATTTGACATGAACACGACAAACACGCTTTCTTGACAATCTTTGTGAGTAAAAAAACGTGTAGAAATTAAAACGAACAACGTGTGTTATTAGGGAAATAGCGAGTGAGCGGCATTGATGCAGGATTGTGCATGCGCCGTGAGCGGTTCTGATACTTTTTGGGTCGCAGCTGCTCGCAGCGCCGCTTCAACAGTGCGATACCCTCACGAGGGACGAGCAAAATATTAAAAACGCCAGAAGTCTGTGCGACCTTACGACTGCTGATCGGTAGCTGGTCACGTGGTGTTAATCGCCTCTCGTAACCCCCTGTACACTACACGACCGCTCGGCGCAAAACTCGCCCCGATGTCGTGGATTCTCGCACGACTGGAAAATCGGCTCAAAAAAGTGAAAAAGTCGCACAGTGTACGCCCGGCTTCAGATGCAGAACGTTGGCCATTAGCCAAGACTTCACCTCGTTAAGACAGGACACAAAGGACTGGATAGAGTGACCTTTCTCCTGACACAATGGAGAGTAAATCTGGCAATCGTCAGCATACAGATGGAATGATAGGCCATGTTTACGAAAGATTGACCCCAGAGGTAGCAGATAAATGGCAAACAAAAGAGGACCAAGGATCGATCCCTGCGGGACCCCCCAGCAGAGCCCCTCCCAAGAAGAAAAAACATCACCCAGTTTAACGCAGAATGTCCTGTTGTGGAGATATGATCTAAACCAGTCAAGAGCAGACCCTTTGATCCCAACCCATCGTTCCAAACGATCCAGTAGAATCGCGTGGTCAACTGTGTCGAAGGCTGCCGTCAGGTCTAACAACAGAAGCACCACAGATGTACCCTGATCTAGTGATAGATAGATGTCATTGACTATGTTTACATGCAGCCAATATCCGGGTTATGATCGGGTTAAGGTCGGTATTCGGGTTTCTGAGTTGATCAGAATAACCCGTTTACAAGCATAAATAGAAAGAGTTACCCCTAACTTGCATAACCCGATTTAAATGTGATTTGAAGTGGGGTAGCGTCAAGACGTATGGACTACGTCCGGACGCAATATGCCTCATTTCCGGTTCTTCTTGTTCTGGTATCCGTGAAAACAACAACATGTTTCCCAGTTCAGAAGAGATAGCGACCGCGTTTGTTTGCGCTTTAGTTTCTTCGTCACTCCAAAAGTGTGGTGCTGTGCTGCGACTCGCCATTTTGCTCCCAACTTGTTGTTTACTTCTGGTGTTCTGGCACATACAAGACGTCTCGCTACTCAAAAGACCCAAGATTACTTGCGAACAGAGCATGCACAGAACACACGCTTTGATGGGGATATCCCGATATGGGTTTACACGATCAAACATTCAGGTTAGAAAAAGGTTACCCCAGGTGTAGTAACCGAGTTTTTAAAAACCCGGTTATGAGCATATCCGGGTTTCTGGCTGTGTTTACAAGGACCTGCGGAACCGGGTTATTGTGAATATTCAGGTTTTAAAAGGGTTACTGGCTGCATGTAAACGCAGTGATTTAGGACCCTCAGTAGAGCCGACTCTGTGCTATGGCCAGACCTGAACCCTGGTTGGAAAACCTCAAACAGATCAGAGTCAGCTAAACGTGAGACCAGCTGCTGATAAACGACTTTCTCAAGCAGTTTTGATGTAAAAGGCAGGGTAGAGATAGGCCTGTAATTTGTGATCACAGAGACATCAGCACCAGGTTTCTTCAGGGTCGGCCGAATAACTGCTGCTTTCAAAGCAGCTGGGACAACACCTGTGCTGAGGCTCCCATTGATAATCTGACCAAGTGATGGGCCCAGACACGGAAAGGCAGCCTTCCAGAGGCGAGGCGGCAGAACGTCAAGTGGAGAGCCAGATGGCTTCTGCCTCGCAACTAGCTTACTCAGCTCAGAGTATGAAACAGTATTGAGGGAACTCAGGGTGGGTGGTGATGGAGGAACTGGAACAGGGTCAACAGAGTTACCAGAAATAGCTGCTCTAATGTCCGATACTTTATGAACAAAGAATTTGTGAAAAGCTTCAGAGTTTTTTACTTTTTACTGTGCCTTCCTGGAAAGCATCATGACCTTCTCCATCACTTGCTGGTTCTACTCCCTTAGCCTCCAGAACAGGAACAGACTGCAGCACACTGCATCAGTGTGTTCCAAAATCGTTGGCCTGCCTGTCAGAACTCTTGCTCAGGTTTTCTATCAACAAGTCCTGAGACAGGCAGCCAAAATCCTCCACAACCCCTCTCACATTCTTCACCCCGCATTTCAATGGCTCCCCTCTAGGCGACGCCTCCGCTGCATTTCCTGTAAGACTGAGAGGAGAAGAGCCACCTTTGTCCCCAAAGCCATTCTGCTCTTTAACTCCAGCAGATAAGATAAGACCATCCCCCGATAAACCCTCTCCTTGGGCTCTCCATATATTTAACTTTTATACAGACGACACTTTAGTCACTTGATTCACTTACTCAGTGTTTTTTTGCATATTTTACTGTTTTATCCATCTTCTTGCTGCTTTATTACTTCCTTATTGCCTATTTTTTCAATGTTTGTATGTCCAACATCATGCTGCTCTGCTGTTTGCCCCTCGGGGATAAATAAAGTTTTTCTGATTCTGAGTTTCCAGCAGCTGTAGGAGACATGGAGCTAGGCTCCTGATACATCAGAACAGAGTTTAGTGTTTTGTAGAGCATCTTGGGATTCTTGGAGTTTGTTTCAATGATGTCTGCAAAATAGGCCGTTCTGGCAGCCCTCACAGCATCCTGATAAGCAACCAGAGATGCACTGAACAACTCACGCGAGACCTGTAGGCCATCCTTTTTCCACTTTCTCTCAGAGGATCTACACGCCCGCCTACAAGCCCGTGTGACATCAGAGAGCCAAGGCTCCCTCCTAGGCTGAGACTTGCAAAGCTTGAGAGGGGCAACCACGTCCAGGACCTGATTACAAAGTAAATCAAAGTGTTCTGAATAGTGATCGATGTTCGATGGATCTGGGTTAAAGGTCCCTAACCTTACGGACATACAGTCCACAAACTTTGAAATAGTTTCTGCTTCCAGGGCTCTGAACCTAGTAGCTGGAGCTTCACACACAGGGACAGGACATGGCAACGTATCACTCACAGCCTTTCATAACATAATTCTAAACTAAGATAATCTTTTCTATAGCGGCTCCTGTTAAATCTTGAAATGAAGGTGATCTGTGGCTGCATGCATCACTTAAAACCTTGCATACGGTTGTCAGTCAGAGTAAGGACTTTCTACTAGGGTAGACAATATTTACCGTTTTTATACATCCGCATCAATCAATATTTGTCCTTAGTAAAGCCAATTTAAAGTCAGGCACATCCTCAGTCAGCCCGGTGCTGTTGCAGAATTTATTTTAAATTTATTTTTAAGTTCACTAATAAATAAAAACTAAATTAACTTTATTTAGGTGTCTGACTTAAACAATGAATAGTGCACAAAGTTAGGGTTTAACAGTCGGGTAAATTCAGAGTTCAAAAACTGGTTGTGCTTCAGAAATTTTGTGTGTTAACTGATGTTATTGGTGACATTTTAGCATGTAAATAGGACGGAAAACGTCTAGATGTCAGCAATAAAAATCGGGCCATGAAAATTTGCAGTAGACTGCTGACCACGTCTGCTATATATCAGCAATAGAAAACCCAATATCGGCCGGCCTCTGCTTTCTACTAGTAACACTTTATTTTCAGCTTAATATTTGTAAGATTCATTCATTCATTTAAGTGATTTGGAACAGGGGAGGGTGTGCAGAGATGGGAGGAGACATGTTCCAATCTAGGGACAAACTCCCCTCTGCCCAAAGTGAAGCCGCTAGGGACTGGATCCAAAAAGGATCAAGTTCCCATTAACTCCCATGTTAAAAAATGGCTTGCTAGTGGCACGACCCCCTGCTTGCTCCAGGAAAGGCCTCGGCCTCATATCGGAGTCACTCAGTCGCGGTTTTCTGTCACCAGCCAACCTCCGTTAGCTTCAGTTAGCTCGTAGCTACATTGGCTCAGAGTTTGTTGGGTGTCAGTCATCTGCCCCACCCTCGCATCTCCACTCTCAGCTCCATTTTTCTATTTTGCAAGAGTGAAGAGATGAGTGATGCAGCCAAAATGGTGGTGGGAACCGCCCACTGTTTTTTTTTTTTTTTTCAGAAACCTACGGGTGACTGTGTAGAGTGTTGGTCATTGGTGGACATTTTTGTTATGGCTTGTCATCTCTACTGATCATCACTGAAAAATAAAACAAGCATTCCACAAAAATTGATATAAAATGTTATTGGGGTTGTTTACATTTGCTTTATTTCTCTTTAATGGTATACTGAAACAAATATGAAATCACTCTCAATGTTATGGTCATAAGTGCATGAACTCCAAACCAAATTTCCAGAACTTGTCTTGGACAAAACGTATTTACCAGCATGTACTGAAGCACAGTGTTGTTGGTGTTTGGTAACAGCTGTCTGCTGCTTTAACGTTTAATGAATGTCTGGATGTTTGATACAGGAGCGGAAGAGGCCGCAAGCTCAGCGGTGACCAAATAACTCTCCCAACAACAGTGGATTTTTCATCGTCTTTACCAAAACAGGTTGGTAGAACAACTGCCTTGAGATGTTCAGGGACAGCAGATAAAAACCCATAAACCACACTTGAAAGCGTTTGTTGTTCTCCATAATTAAAATCAAAGTCCTGTTTTCTATGTGAATGTTCACAGCCAGAGATTGAAGAGTGGAGCTCCTGGGATGAAGAGGCTCCGACGAGTATTAAGATTGAAGGTGGAAACGGAAACGTCCCCCCCCCTCCCGACGATGCAGACGAAGAGCCGGATTACTTTAAAGACATGGCTCCTATGATCAGGAAAACACAGAAGGTGAGTTGTGTTGGGGCTAAGAGTTTAAAGTCGATAAAATAGATGGAAAAACACTCAAATCATTTCAAACAGGAGGCAAAAGTTTATGAATAAATTCTTCTAGTTGTTTAATCAGTGCAACACATCTTAGTGTTTCTGTAATTCTTTGTTTACACTCTTAAGTCTCATAAATATTTAAGTGATAATCTTTTTGCCAAATTAACAGATAGTTGTGTGACCCCATTGGCTGATTGGAACAAGCTTTATTTTATTTTTTCAACAAAACATTATCACCATAAGCAACAGATGCAGTATACATAAGGCTTCTAGCCAGAGGCTAATTTGCTACCCTTTCCCCGGTTAGGCATTTATATGTAAACAGAATTAAAATAACAGATCTATAAATACAGTGCGGTTGCAAGTTACACTAATAACGTACCTAAAGACTAGGGCTGTCACGGTAACCGCAAAAATGAAATATCGCAATATGAAGAAGCCCACCGCGCTGCATCATGGGCCACCGCGATTACTGAACTTGGTTCAACTCAATGATGCATGTTGAGAAGGATGGCTGCGCTGGTATCAAAACGAAACGTTGCTTCGCTCCTTTGGGAGCACTTTGGTTTTCAGTACGTCAGCTGCTGCGCAGCCAGAGTCCTTGGCCGACACAGAGCTGCCACCAGCGGCAAAAAAATAATAATAAACGCTCTTGAGACCTGCTGAAGTCCCGGACAAGCACTGCTTCTGCAACCGTCCCGAAGAGAGTTTGAGCCGAGGAGCTCACTCGCTACCTGCAGGAGGAATGCATCCACCCAAAGAAACCCCCCTGACATGGTGGAGCAACAACCGGGAGAGATTCCCTTTGCTCGCCAATCGCACGCAAGTACGTGTGCGTTAGTGCAACGAGCGCACCATCCGAGAGGGTTTTCAGTGTTGCTGGAAATGTTGCCACCCCTCTCAGATCCTCTCTCAAACCGTATATGGTTAACATGCTGGTTTTCCTTGTGGGTAACAAGGACGTGACCGAGCTATAAATCACCGTCATTCATGTGTGAAAGTGAAATGATAGTGCCCCGTGCCCGGTACATGTAATTTTTTATGCTTGATTTTAAACAACTAAACACAATGGGGACTTGTTTCTTATTTGTTAGATGCTGCAGCCAAATTTGCATTTAAAAGTTTAACCTTCTCCTGAATTTTGTTGTTTTCAAGTTCAGTCGGACTCCGACTGTCGGAGAAACAAACGTTACTGCGATCTGTGTTGTTACTGCCCTTTGATCTGCATTCAGTAAAGTGTTATTAAAGAAGGCACGGCAATTTTTAACCTTTTTTAAATGTGTAAACATTATTGTTTAGATAGTACTGCGATACAAAAAAAAGTGCTGCAATAATATCGCACACCGCAATATTAAGCCACCCTGAATCACCGCAGGGGGAATTCCTCAACCGCGACAGCCCTACTAAAAACGACATAAAAGTACCCAAAAACGACATATTCAGATTAAATTTCAATCTTCAGTGTTGTTCTTTCAACCAGTGCTTCAGTATTTTTTGTAAAAAGCCTGAAGTCTGTCAGGTAACGCGTTCCATAACTGTGACCCTTTGACTGAATTGTCTGACATCTTTTGACCCTGCAGTTCCCACTGACCCCAGCTCTTGTTCTCACCCCTGCACTGTTGTATTTTTCTATTTACTGACTGATTACTTCAGGAGCACTTAACCTCATCATCCTTTTGCTTGGCCCGCCTTCTCATTTTTTATGTCTATGTATAAAATATAACGTTAGATTTGAGCTTCTTTTCTTTTTTCCATAATTTCTCCCTTGAAGATTGTTCTGAAAAAGAGGGAACCCCTGAACTACCTGGTGCCCGACGGCTCAGCAGGATTCTCCAGCAGGCTGGCAGCCTCTCAGGATCTGATGGCCTTCAGCCCACCTTCAGTGAGTTAGTTTTACTCTCAAATATCCACCATTCCCCTCAAACCCACAATACCCTTTTCTGTAGAGTTGTTTAGAACAAAATACACTCTTGATAATATCTGACATTTATTCAGCTAATGTCATGTAGTAACGTATGTAAATTAAATCAAAGCCAGAAAACTCACGGTACTCAGAACAATGTTGATTATACTTTACTCAGAGTCAAACTATTTACAGCCAGACATTTAAAGTAATGAAATAAAGTGGTGCGCTACCTGATTTGTGGTTCCTGTATAATTATTACAGTCTCAGCAGCATCCTTTGTTTTCTCAGGCTGAACTGGGAGAGATGGAAAACTGGCAGGAGGACACAAACGCTTGGGAGGACGAGTCAGACGCTGCTTGGGAGGCAGAGGAGGTGCTCAGGTAAAGGTTCAACATTTTTTTTTTATTGGTTTTGTTCAAGATGATGTGATTAACTTTCTTTCATTTGGTGGTGATTTTGCAATAAAACTGGATCGTTTTTTAATTCTGCTGAAAGTAAAGTTTTAAAAGATAAACTAGCCGGAATAAATTAGATTCATGTTGTTTAAAAACATGGGAGGAGTGTTGGCTTTGTGGGTTTGGTCACAAAATTACTCACTTTCACAATTACAGTTATGTACTCAAGGAGTCTGTCTCAAGTGTCATTTAAAAGAAGAAAATATGCATATCAGTGCAGTTAGGTTCAGCTGGTGTATATGTGCATGTGTGACTGACCAGTGAAGAGAGGTTGTTCCAACAGCCTGAGGTGCTGTGTGTTAATGTGTAGAAGCACTTCATGGCCAGCAGGTGTCGCTGTGCTCCACCATTCCATTTTGGATCAATGGAACTTGTACTGGCTGATTTGGCTTCAGTTCAAACACTTGGTCTTGAAACGGGCTTCATGTTTGTCTTGTTGTTTTTAACAGGCAGCAAAAGATGGCCGAGCGAGCGAAGCGGTTCATGGAGCAGCAGAAGAAGAAGATGGAGAAAGAGGCTCAGAGAATGCTTAAGAAGGAGCAAAAGATAGCGGTCAAGCTCTCGTAACATTTTAAAATGCTCAGTTTTGAGCCTAAAGGATCGGGGCTGGGAGCAAAGACACTAAATCTATCTTCACCCTCTTTGAAGTCAAACTAGCAGGATTATCATCTGTTTGTGTCATCAGGTTCCACCAGCAGTTCTGTTCCCCGGCAGCAGTCTTTCAGAGCACACAGCGCTCTCGTTGGACTGACTGGCTTCAGTAGTTATTAAGGTCCGTTTCATCCTGGCATCAAGGTTAGGCTCACACTAGAAGGCCTCGTGGATTCTGACTGACTCAAGTCGGTATTAAATGTTCTTTTCCACCAACATTTGTAAATAAACCAGCATCTACCTTCTGAAGCTCAGATAAGGAGTTCAGTTGCCTTTATTTGGCCACTAATGGCCTCTGATGAAACAGGAGTGTAATTTATTTTATGCATCACAGTTTATCAGTGACATCCTCTGGCCTGATAATTCATGTGTTTTTATATTGAAGTCTATTGCTTTGGTAACGTTTTGCTTGATAAATCTGCTACAAACTCTTTAGCTACACTGGAAATTGTAATCAAAATGATGACTGGGAGTTTTTAAACCAAGTGTAAAATAAACTATAATCTAGCCCACCTGTGACTTACAGCTGCAGGTTCCTATGGTAACCTCTCAGCAACCATTTTATCATTCTTTCATTCAACCATGTCATTCTGTTACGATTGAAGAGAACTATCCAGTAACCGGTCCATCAGTTGTTCTCTGGTGGGGAGAAGTTTAGCTCTTTTCTGTAAAGTGATCGATCCACAGGAAATCACATTTTCACCAACCAGGATGGATAAACTCCAATCAGAACAGGGAAAGGGCCACTTCATGGACGTGTTTTACTAGGATTTATTTTTCTGGGCTTTTTTATGTCAGGATGTGATGAAAATGGAAAATTTCCTGTTGCCACGGAAACATTATCTGGTGAAACTGGAACATGTTGACTTATTTTAGACCACGGATTAAATCAAAGTGATGCTTAAACCTTCTGCAGGTCTCCAGATGCTCTTCTTTGTAGAACAATTTGATGAAAACTCAAAGGTACCGGTTTAACCTCAAAGGTGACGTGATGATTGGCCAAAAGGAACTTGTGACAGAGGTGTTCTTTTTAAGGGAAGTGAGCAAAAAGTAGATTTTTGTATTCGCATGTTCCTTATTTTAAATAAAATTTTACACACACACACACACCCTTTGATCCCCCCCATCCACTGTGTCATCATGTTTAAACCAAGCACACATTGATACATGAGCGGTCATGCTCTGTGCAGAAGTGACCGATAGTATTTCTGCTGTACTGGCCCTTAACTGGTTTTTAACAAAACATTTGATTCATTGCCTTTATAAGTGTTATTCTGTATAAGCTGTACATGCTATTAAAGAGCTTCCTGAGCAGCCTCTGTTCAGAGAAACAGCTTTCATGTCCTCTGATACGCTAAAGTGCTCAGACATTACCAGTCTGTTTCTAATGACTACAGATCTAGTATTACTAAAGTCAGTTTTAAATGAGATGGTTATTCTTACAGAAACTTTGTTAAAATTCCTGCCAGATCTCACCCCTGGATCAGATGACATGGCTGCTGATAGAAATAAACTGAGGAGAATAGTCCTAGGGTTGGGCATCGATTGGAACCGGTTCCCGGAATCGCTCAAAGTTTTTTATTTCGATTCCTAGAATGCCGACGGAAGAGGAGTCCGCGGCCGATCTCCGTGAAAAATAAAAGTGATCAATGCTTTTCAGAGCTGATCACACCAGCTGTCTGTGCAGCACCGAGCCCCCCTCCACCTGGTGCACACCGGCCAAATATAAACAAACGCATCTGTCGAACTTTTACTCCATAACGTAAACTTTAACTCCTGCAGCATAGAGGAAACTTGTTAAAAGATGTCAACACGGTGGATTTAATAGAAGCTGTAAAGAACAAATTCTGGATGGTGTGAGGTGAGATTGTCTCAGTGCAGAAATTAAAACACACACGGAGCGTCAGAAGGCTGAACAATAACCTGTAGAATAATTAGTCATCATGGTAGAGCAGCTTCTCTGTGGTGGACCACACCAGCTTCTGCCACCATAAATAATTATAACAATAATAAATGACACACAGTTGTGAACAGTTCATTTCCTTTCTGAACTATTTCTGTTGAGAGTTTTAATGTTTAAATCTGTTAGATTGTAAACTTGTATTTAGACTGATATATTTCAAATGTTTCTTTTAATTTTGATGATTATAACTGACAACTAATGAATCCCAAATTCAGTTTCTCAGAATCGTGGAGGAGTATCAAGTATCTCAGGGTCTTGTTCACTAGTGAGGGAGGGAGCAGGAGATCGACAGGCGGATTGGGGCAGAGTCTGCAGTGATGCGGACGCTGCACCGGTCTGTTGTGGTAAAGAAGCAGCTGAGCCGGAGAGCAAGGCTCTTGATTTACTAGTCGATCTACCGCACAGTCCTCACCTGTGGTCATAAGTTTTGGGTAATGACAGAAAGAACAAGATCGCGGATACAAGCGGCCGAAAAGAGTTGTCTCCACGGGGTGTCTGAGTTCAGCCTTAGGGATAGGGTGAGGAGCTCGCACATTCAGGAGAGACTTGGAGTAGAGCCGCTGCTCCACCATATTGAGAGGACTCAATAGAGGTGGTTTGGGCAACTTGTTAGGATGCCTACTGGATGTCTCCCGATGGAGGTGTTTCCGGGCATGTCCTGTCGGCAGGAGGCCCCCTGGTCGATCCAGGACACATTGGAGAAATTACATCTCCGAACTGGACCAGGAATGTCTTGGGGTCCTAGAGGAGGAGCTGGTGGAAGTGGCCGGGGAGAGAACAATCTAGAACTTCCTAGTTGGGATGCTGCCCCCGCAACCCGGACCCGGATAGGCGGGAGAAGATGAGACAAGTATCTCAGAATATTAGAACCTTTTGAAAAGGTTCAGCATTGAAGACCCCTGGTGCCACACTAATTAACTCAAAAGCATTTAAAAGGTCACAGTCTAGTTCTGTAGGCTGCACAACCACTGACACCTTGCACAAAGAGGGCAAGACAACAGGTCACTGCTAAAGAGGCTGTTCACAGAGCTCTGTGTCCAAGCACATTAAGAGAGGCAAAGGGAAGGACAAAATATCATAGAAAAATGTGTACAAATAATCAAGATAACTGCACCCTGAAGAAGATTGTGAAACAAAACCCATTCCAAAATGTGGGGAGATTCACAAAGAGTGGACTGCAGCTAGAGTCAGTGCTTCAAAAACCACCACACACAGCCACATGCAAGATATGAGTTTCAGCTGTTGCATTCTTGTGTCAAGTCACTTATGAACAAGAGACAGCGTCAGAAGCATCTCACCTGGGCTAAAGACAAAAAGGACTGGACTGCTGCTGAGTGGTCCATAGTTATGATCTCTGATGAAAGTAAATTTAGCATTTCCTTTGGAAATCAAGGTCCCAGAGTCTGGAGGAAGACAGGAGAGACACAGAATCCACGTTGCTTGAGGTCCAGTGTAAAGTTTCCACAGTCAGTGATGGTTTGGGGTGCCATGTCATCTTCTGATGTTGGTCCATTGTGTTTTCTGGGGTCCAATGTCAACGCAGCTTTCCACCAGGACGTTTTAGAGCACTTCATGCTTCCTGCTGCTGACCAACTTTATAGAGATGCAGATTTAATTTTCCAACAGGACTTGGCACCTGCACACAATGTTAAAGCTACCAGTACCTGGTTTAAGGACCATGGTGACCTTAACCCTATATAAACTCTATGAGGTATTTTAAAGAGAAAGTCAAACCGAAACATTTAGAAGAGCTGAAAGCCACGATCAGAGCAACGTGGGCTCTCATTACACCTGAGCAGTGCCACAGGCTGATCTAGACTCCATGCCACGCCGCATTGCTGCAGTAATCCAAGCCAAAGGAGGCCCAACTACATATTGAATGCTGTACATGTTGATACTTTTCAGTTGGCCAGCATTACTAAAATTCATTCTGCATTGGCCTTAACATTCCTTTATTCCGAGATACTGAATTTGGGGTTTTCATTAGTTGTCAGTTATAATCAGAATTAAAGAAGTAAACATAAGAAATGTATCAGTCTGTGTGTAATGAATGAACCTAATATACGAGTTCACTTTTTGAATGGAATTACTGAAATAAATAATCTTTGTCATATTCTAATTTCATGATTAGCACATACCAATTACAATATTTCTAACACCACTGGCAGGACATGCAGGCATCATACTGGTAATCATTCCAACCAGTCACCCCCCCATGCCAGCAGCATCTCTGCACTTCTCAAAAATCTGAACTATCTTCATACTAGAGCTAATGACACAACATGAGGTCCGACATCAAGCTGTCTTGTAATCCACCTTTATACATGACATTCATTTAACCCCTGCTGTTGTGATGCCACTCCCATCTGGGTATGGGGACACTGACCCACTTGCACAAGAAAGACAAACCCGCTCATCAGTAACGAAGGGAATAAATCTTGAGGTTGCGGTTCTGATTGTTAGAGCTACGGCATTCATCCCATCAGTTCTGCTCATTCGTTTAATCCTGCCTTGATGAGGGGATTACACCATCTGACGGCTCATTTTTTATGCCTTTAAGAGTTAAGAGGCAGTGGTTATGCAACTCTAGATTACCACAGTGGAAATGAAGTCAGAGGAAAGGCGTTTCTTCTTTTAGAATCAACACTTCTGGATCAAATGCACTCAACATTTTCAGCTCCACGGCTCAGGGGAAGCCTGAAAACTCCTGAGGCTTTTACTCATATGACATAACTTCATCGCACTTGGGTTCAGAATAGATCTTTCCTCTCCTCCAACGACCGTTTCACTTGTTCCTGATTTGAGATTCAATTTTCTTACATTTTGAACTAAGCTCTTACATAAGTGAACATTTAAAGCTTCTGTATCAAAGACAAAACAAGTCCAAACATGTTCTCAATTCTCATGCTTTAATAGTAAAGATACATCTGATGTAAACCACCGGTATTGCACATTGTTCAGGCACAAGTCTCAGCTGCTGTGATACATCAAAGGTTTTTATCAACAATACAGGCTGGTCTAAGTAAAGCTCTACTCCCAGAAAAGAGGAGGGGTTGGGGGGGGGGGGGGGGGGGGAGACTCAACAGTGAACTCGCATTAAAGCTTTGGCTGAAGGTTTAAGGTTTGTTTATGAACAGAAAGAATCCAAACAATGTGTCCATCAGTCTTTCGCCTCCTAAACGAAAACAGGTTGAAGTGAACTTAACACATTTACAGACATCACAGGACAACAACACATAACCATCTACCCAGATGATCTGCTTAGAAATCAAATACAGACATTTTCACCAACTGAAACCATATGTGCAAAAATAACGGTGCTGGAACCAAAGTGGCTGCATTGACCTGATTAAGTGCAGAACAAAAAACAACCCATAATGCTCTTGCAAATAGGCTTAAGTGCATTTATTTCAGTTGGGCATTTGCATGCGAGTTGAAAGCCATTATGCATCCGACCGGTGGGCGACGTGACGAAGAGAGTGCAATCTCATGACGCAACAGCCTCTGATCAGAGCAGCGATGTTGTCCACTGGAGTGCTTCCATCCACGCCGTGTCGAGAGTACAGCCAGGCCACCGTGGGCAGCACTGGGGCCGCCACCGCGACCAGATCTATCAGGAAACTGTTGATCCAGTAACGCTTGTCCACCACATCGAGTCTAGGAGACGTTCGAGGCTTCTCCTCGTGGATGCCAATGTCCAGCTCCTCCATGAAGGCATGGCTCTTTGTAGGCTTTGAGCAGCATGTGTCAGAATCTGTGGAAGCGTCAGGACTGGTGAGATGCGTACTGGGCCGGGCGGGTTCTGAGACGGCCTTATTGGCAGTGGTAGCAGAAGTGTGTAGGTCCGGGTAATTGAGGAGGCTGATGGGGGCAGACTGAGCTGCATCTTTAAGTGAAGCCCCGTGGAACTTGAGTAGCTGAAGAAGTAGGTTCTGTAGGTCCTGGGATACAGGTTCTGGGTCGGTCTGGATCTCCTTTTCTTCTCTGCTCTGCTGGGAAAGAGTGTTTGAAGAAATTGTGATTGTGCTTGAAAGTAAATTTGGTGGAGCTTCACAAGATGCATGAGCCAGCTGTCCCTTGTCTGAGCGAGCAGACACCTCGAATCCACACTCTGACACGGCTTCTGGCTTGCTGCTCAAGTCCTGGCTGAAATCCACTGCAGTGGACATGAAGACCTGCTCAAAAATGTCTGTTCTGTTGGCCAGCTCGTCATTTACCAGCAGCCCACTGTCTGCCATTGCCTCTGCTCCTTGGTGTCCCAGCTCCATCCCACCTTCTTCCTCCCTAATCAGCTTTTTCCCACCCCCCTCAGAGGTGTCGCACATGAAATCCAAGGCGTTTTCATCGGGGAGGGTAGACCCACTCTGGGCAAGCTCCATGCTATGCAGCAGGGACTCCAACTTCCTGTTCTGAATATTTATATCAATAAAGTACTTCTGTATTCCCTTGTCTTTCTCCATTAGGCTGCTCTTCATGGTCTCCACCACCTGACGTAGCTGTTTGATCTCTTTGCGGGCTTCTTTGAGGGACAGCTGAGCTTCCACTCTGTGACATTCCTCCTCAATCCAGTCTTCCCTCATTCTGCCAAGCTGGGCTTTAAGCTCCTCAATCTCAGTCTCTCTAAAACATAAGAAGAGCTACAATCATTTAAGGTTCAGCTTACATTTTTTTTTTATCTTCCAGGAAAAATCTCTAAGGTGCAGCCCAAAATGTTTTTCTGGAGTATTTTGCCATGTTGCTTAAAAAGCTCTTCACTTTCTGATGGCAGCCAATTAAATTCAATGTTTTGTCCAAAAAATAAAACAAATCATGCGTACTTCATTCGAAGCTGCTGAACAGGAACTGAAGCCAGAGCCGGGCTGCCTAACAATCACAAAGTTATGTGTTGTTTGCCAACTTCCCATAAGGAGTTGTTTTACATGTTCTGTTGAGTCTGGTTCTGTTAACAGTTTAGGTGATGGAGCTGTTGTCTGTGAATGCAGCTTGTATTTTTTGGTTGGTAGAGCGTGTGTGCGTGTGTGTGCGCATGCGTGTGTGTGTGGAGCTGGCACAGTCGGGAGGAGAATACAAGTAGAGGTTTTGAAGTTAGGAATAAACTAAAAATGCTAAAAACTGCCTACTTTTTCATGATGACATTCCAATTAGCTAGCATTCTAAACTGTTGCGTTACATTAGGAATTATGGTGGAAAAGGTGTCAACAAGTCAACAACAACAGTGAACCCTCGGGAATAAGTGTTCCTGTGTTCTGGAGGTGCAGCTTAGGGTAGGAAGTCTAGAGGACGGCGGTTAGACCTTTGAATTGTATTTTCAAGAAGTAGCTAAATCCAAGACCATGGTCTTGAGTCGGAAAAAGGTAGAATGCCTTCTCCAGGTCAGAGACGAGGTCCTGCCTCAAGTGGAGGAGTTTAAGTATTTCTGGGTCTTGTTCTTGAGTGAGGGAAAGCTGGAGCACGAGAGCGACAGTCTTATTGGTGCTGCTTCTGTATCGGTTTGTCGTGGTGAAGCGAGAGCTGAGCTGGAAGGCAAAACTCTCCATTTACCAGTCAGTCTACATTCCAGAGGAGCCGGTTGAGGTGGCTCAGGGACCAGGTTAGGAGATCTCTTGGATGCCCCCCCCAGTGAGGTTTTCCAGACACGTCCAACTGGGAGGAGATTTAAAGGAGGACCTAGAACACGCTGGAGGGTCTATGCTTTTTGGGGTTCTTGGGAGAGGGAAGTCTGGGTCTTTCTGCTTGGGCTGCTTCGCCCGCAACTCGACCCCGCATAAGCAGACCAGAATGGATGGATGGATAGCTACTTGAACCGAAAGGAAAGCATCTCATGCTGTACCTTTAAATGGTATTTAGACAAACGTGATTGAAAATGCATTTTTTGGTAAAAATGAACTCCTAATCAAAGACTTTCGAAGCGGTGATCTCATGAAGTCAGAAAATTTAGAGCTAGCCATGACAGCCTTTGTGAAAATCCACCAAAGTGACTTTGTGCTCATTTTAAAAACGTCTCACGGTCC
>NC_091745.1:53470627-53515627 GCF_043380555.1 Nothobranchius furzeri
AGCAGCTTCACTCTGATGAACGGAGATGACGACAAACATCTGAGTCACTTTAATTCTGATTTCACACACTCACTCACACACACACACGCACGCACGCACACACGCACGCACGCACGCACGCACACACGCACGCACGCACACACACACGCACACACACACACACACACACACACACACACACACACACACACACACACACACACACACACACACACACACACACACACACACACATAGAGAAAGCCTGCTACGGATGGTACACATAGTCTGCAGGCAAACCTAACACACGCTGATTTTATTACCTTATGAAACAAATAAAAGCTGAAAAAATTAATCATCACAGTTTTCATCTGAGTGAGGATTTAACAGTCGGGTGGAGCCAAAGAGGGGAGACGATGTAAACGTCATCCAAGCAACCTCGTTACAGAGGGAGATATTCATTAAAGATGAATAAGAATGTTGGAATGGCCTTGAGTTTTTAAAGTAGATTCAACTTTTCTGAGTTTACAGTGTACTTGAAAGTCTTTATTATATCACAGTGTTTTGATTTATTATAGGAAAGTACTGGTAGTAATACAAAAGCAGGTGGAATATTCAGTAACTAACAGATTAACCGGGTGGTAGAGGACATCAGTCTCTACAGCCTGAAGCTTTACAGAAAACAAAATCTAATCAAATCGAAAAAAAAAAAAATCACAGAAACGTTTGAATGAGCCGGTAAACATTATCATAATAATATTTATACTATCACCTGCAGAGTATGAATGAGATTCAATAATAATAATAATAATAATAATAATAATAATAATAATAATAATAATAATAATAATAATAATTATTATTATTATTATTATTATTATTATTATTATTATTATAATAAATGTCCTAAAATACAAGAGAAAAAATAAGAGGTAATCTGAATATGGTGTGGAATTAAAAGTCTCCATTTTAACATTTTAAAATAAGTTTTGGTGAATTATCTCATGAATGACTGTGAGGTTACAGGGATGGATTCCATTTGTGTTTGATTTTGCTTTTAGCCAATCAGTCCAGTAGGGTGCAAATTCTATTTCTCTGAACAGAGGCTGTTCCACGCTATGAGAAAAATGGGTGTTATCCAGAAACTCTTTAAAATCACTGACAAATAAATGTAAAAAAAATAAGTTTTTCCAAATATTAATATTTCAAAGCAATTTTATGTTAATTTGTGCAATAAATGTTAAATCATATTAATGAAACCTTTGACCTAATGTGATAAAAGGGAAGGTCTAAGGATTATAAATGCACATTTGCAGGAATCCATGCATGTTATTTTTCAGTCTTGTGTTTTAGCTTACCTTTAAGAGAATTGTTAGAAATCCAGCCAACGTTTGTTAAAATCTCTGATAAAGTATTACAGCGTTGAATCAATGAAACCTCATAGCACAACAGACAGCACTGCTGTGCTGCTGCAACTGCAGCTGAGGACACCAGGTACCATTTCAACACCAAAGACAGATCTATTAAACCCCACAGACACAAAGACTTGCTTTAAAAGGGCAATGTTCAGAATATTTTTAGATGAGCGGTGTGTAAAGCTATTTCCATGCTGCTCTGTTGTATGAAGCCACAGAAGCAGCCATCTGTGCCAAACACTGTGGGGCTTCCTGCCAAAAGCAGCAAAGTCCTTTAATCAGTAAAATATAATGGATGACAGAGTGATTTCACCCATGTTTAAAAAGCACTAAGCAACTATTTTTATCTTAAACATAAAAGTCATTTTTTATTGATGGTGCAGAAGTAAATAATGCAGATATTCTGTCATGCTCGGATAAACTTCATACAATCACTTCACTTCTTTTCTCCTGATGATTGCATAAGAAGGCCAGTTGCGTAAGTGCATACATGTTTTTTATAATAGGTTTATGAAGAATGATATCATAGACCCCCCAGGTCTGCACGCTGTTGGTGCATCAATGAATCCCATCCTGTTTCCTGTCATTCACACAGTGTTTGGATTTATTCTGGCATTGCTCAGCTCAGTTCTGCCTTAGTCTTCTGGCTTCCTGCAAACTGAAACGAGACTATTTGATGTCCTGACGACATAACCTAATATCCCTTCATGAGAATGAAGCCAATTCCTCTTTTTACAGGCACTAATCTCCAGGGAGAATAGCAGAAATGGGTCATAGTGTCAAGGGAATCAGACATCACCTCGTTTTCAGAGACCAATTTAGATTGCTTACACCACCTGTACAGTTTAAGTTTAAAAAGATTCTACCTTCACCAGTCTGGCACATGGTAACATGACAGAGTGTGATAATACACACTGAGGCAGAGCAACAACAGCTCTGCCCTAGCAACGCTCTTAGCAACCGAGGGAAGAAGCTGCATGCACGATTCAAGCAGGATGAACAAAATGATGTTTACATCTGCACAAAGTGCCGTGTGTGTCTCATCCTGAGATGTGGTTTGTGTCTGACCACGTTTATAGAACGTGCTGCGAGGTTGGGGCTGCGTTTCCGTTCATCCCTGCTGAGAGAACATTCTGTTCTAGGAACAACAAGTATCTGCTGAGCAAAATGTGTCAGTGCTGTCGGTCTTATTTGCATAATTTTAATGTTTTCTTTAATTGCACTTATCTTCTAAAACCTTTAATGAATGCAAATGTGTAGAACACAAAACACAAAATCTTATCTTAAATGTAAAAACAATAAAAAAAAAACACCACAATAGTAAATATAAGTATGACAATTAGATTTAACAAGAATTTGGGTGACTTTAGTTTGGAAAACTGTGAACTTGTGACTCTTATTAGAGCCTGATGAGCAGCTGAGCAGGTGATTCATCCAGGAATCAGGTGTGTTCAAGAACGGCCCTAAAGGACCAGGATTGCCCACCCCTGGAATAGTTTGTGTTGTTTTAATAATGTCCCCATAATACCTGAGACTTGGCAACTGCCAAAAGAAAATAACAATAAAAAATTTTAATTTTTTAATTAGGCAAGGCAAAAAGGTTTCAGCGTTTGACCCTCATTAGTCAAACTTTAACAGGTATTTCCTGTTAATTCCTGTTGGCCAGTTTTTTCTGTTTTTGAAACAAAATTGCACCTTTTTAGATTAGCATCAAGCCGTTTAATCTGTAATTGTAAGAAAAGTTATCACCATGAGTATCTAAAATGCAAGAACCAACAACTCTTCTAAATTCTTGGATCTATGTGGCTCCAGACAAATGTCATACCAAGGCTAAACCTGTTGAGAAAAACAGGATTTTCAGCAGCTGAACAAGTCTTAGCCTCTCTGAGAGGTCAGTGATTTATGAAACAAAAACACAGGAAGAACTGGTAAAAGCCACTGGTCACCTGCTGGTAAACAAGTCTTTAAGCCTTTCACTGGAGCTCTTCCTCTCATCCAGATGGTCTACTTTTAAAACAGCAGCGTGTGGGCACCAGTCATAATTCTCATAATCCCCAGAGTGTGTTTTATAACGCTGATCACTGTAATGTAAAGCTGTTTGTTCCATTTCGACATTAACAGCGTGATGCAGCAAAATGTTCTGTTTACAGCAGATCTGATTATTATGCCTTTTGAGAAAAGGCAGAAGCTGATTGGTCGTTGCAGTTTTGGACCTTGTGAGCGTTTGTTTGTGTTTCATGTCTAAGACTGTCATTAAATGTGGCCCTATAATAAAAATAGAACGGTCTAACTCTCTCCTGTGGGCTGTGGGATATTTTGTTGTTTTTATCAGCTACAGAATGCATCATCATCGCTGAGTGATCTCATGTGTTCACTTTCACTTTCAGCACGAGGCAATCTGAAACCAGCATTTGTGAAGAGAGAACAGGGTGAAGGAGAGGCTTCCTCAAATATATCCAAAGAAAAAAGACACGTTGCGATAAAACGGCTGGATAACTCGCTAAATGCAGAAATTAGATTGTGTTTTGTTTCATATGGCGCCCCCACTGTTAGTGGACATGTTTACTTGAGGATGCACCCAGAAAAAAACTGCGATGTAAAAGAGTAAACAACCAACTTCAACACCGATGAGACAAAAATATATCCGGCAGATTCAACTCATAATAAAATACACTAAAAATCGCACAATTAAAATGGTTTTATTACAGAACTTACACATAACACAGCTGCTTTTTTTGGAAAGGTTCACTGTTGCCCATGGAGCAGTAATGATGTAAAACACCTACCAAAATGTCTGAAGTTGTTGATTTCAGTCGGAAAGGGTGCGAGACAGCTGCTGAGGCACAAAGGCTCGTTGGCGTGCTGACGGTGCCAGCCTCCGCTCCGCTCTGCCCGGAGAGGATGGAGGGCGGAGGAGAGCTGGAAACAGACTGACGAGACTTTACGACGAGAATCAGGACCACTCACGGCTCGCACAAGATGTCCCAGCCTTCCCAACCGGGTTACATAACGCGTTACTTAACAACTGGAACCGTTTGATGGATAAACATGTTTAATTTTATTATTTTCTACGTATAACAATCCCGTATCTGCAGAATTAGTCATAAATATAAACTAAGAACTTAAATCTGGTTTTTGTTCAGTATCTGATGTCATTTATAAGATTTGGTCCATCCGTGACGCAGGACGCAGATTTCTGTATCATTAAAGTCACATTATTGGTCTATTAGTCTTGAGTTAAAATGTACATAAAGCTTTATGTTCTATATCAACACAAACAGGAAAGCGCCTGTAGAACTCCGCTCTCCATGGTGCTGAAACACTGTCGCGTGCTGGAAATCTACCGGAAGTACGGAGACCGAGCCTGTCATGAAGGAGAACCCGCGAGAACCCATTCGCCCCCAGCTGTCCAAATGTAGAATAACATGAAAGGGCAGAACATTTTATCCAAAAGCACTTAAAATATTTATGTAATAAACAGTAATATTTACTGAAAAGGTAAACAGTAGCTCAGGATTTGCAGTTATCGGAAGATTGCATGTTCGATCCCAGCTCTGGTCCCTGGCCTCTGTCAGTGCGCCCCAGGGCAGCTGTGGCTACACAGTAGCTCATCAAAACCAGTGTGTGAATGGATGAATGATTCACTGTGTAAAGCACTTTGGGGTCATATGACAGGTGCTATACAAGTGTAAGTCATTATTCATAAATGTATAAAACCCTCACAGGTCACTTTATTAGTGTCCAATAGCTTGTTAACAACACATTCTAATAACCAAATTACACCAGTTTATCTCTCACCACATAGAATATTTACTAACAAATCACAATGTAACTATAGAAACATTACTTGATATATATGTTGTGTGTGTGTGTGTGTGTGTGTGTGTGTGTGTGTGTGTGTGTGTGTGTGTGTGTGTGTGTGTGTGTGTGTGTGTGTGTGTGTGTGTGTGCTCCGTCTTCTCGATCCCCAGTGAGTCGTGGTAGATGGCTGCTTATACTGATCCAGGATCCTCTGGAGGTTTCTTCCAGTTAAAAGGGAGTTTTCCTCTCCACTGTCGCTAAATGCTTGCTTAGTATGAGGATTGCTGTAAGGACACTGAGACTAGTCAGTGACTTGATCATAGACTGTACATACGGACTTGATGCTGGGTTCCTTATATAGGAAACGTTTTTTCTGATTGGCTTAATGAACTGACCTGAATTGGAATGTTTATTATGTGAAGTGCCTTGAGACGACTCTTGTTGTGATTTGGCGCTATATAAATACACTTGAATTGTACTGAACTTGAACCAGTAGGCACCTGGATGGGGCAAAGACGACTTTTTAAAGTTCAAACCAGTATCAGAATGGAAAGGATGATAATTAAAATTTCTGTGATTGTGACATGGTTTTTGGATGATCTAAGGGGATTCCCCCCCCCCCCCCCCCAAACTGCTAGAGAAAAGGCACAAGTTCATTTTCTGAAAATATGAATCTTCTGATGAAATTAGTTTTAGGATGATTGGTTGATGCTCTGGCTGTTTTAGACAAAGCTGCAATGAATTAAAATTTATTTCAAATAACTGTTTGGTTTTTTGTTTGAAAGTTGTTAATAAAGGTTGTTGAAAAAAGTATCACAGCGTTCAGCATCCCGGCATGCATTGCGATCGATGACACAATGCTCCCTGTCTCAATTTGGTCATTATTTGCACACTTGTGAACCATGCACTTGAAGCCTTACTGCACACTTTCTCCAAGTGCACTTTGCTGAAGACCGCAAGGCAAGTACTGGGATTGGGCTAACGGTACAGAGAGAACTCACCTTATAAATTAAGAGTAACAGCTGTAATGTTTTGTAAGTGGTTACTTTTGATAAATTGTCAATAAAATATAAAGGTATTCAATAAAATGTAAAATTCCATAAATCATGGATTATAAATATTATCGAACCTTTAATATTCAATTGATGATGAAAATAGGTAATTTGGGTATGCCAGGGAACCACCACTCATCAATACTTTGGCACAGAGACAAATATATAGTTTATAAAAACTAATGTAATACTATATTTCTATGACTAATGATCATACAGGATAAATGGTTATACATTATTATTTATCAACTGAGATAATGATCAAACTCTGATGAAAGATGATCTATGATGTTATTAAAAGTCTAATTATTGTGATGTCTGGCTTTATAAAATAATCTGGCTGAATATGGGAATGTTTAATTAGCTATCAAATTTATCTTTACCCATCCAACACAAGTTTGAAGAGCCTCCGTTACCAATGTGATGGGATTTCTCGGGAGATCCTTCTGGCAGCGATGTCAGCCAAGTACGGATGGTGAGTTGTTAGACTTGTTGGAGTTCAAAGGTCGTAGGCCCCTGGAATCTGCACGGCTGGTCAGTGAGACACATCCCTGGGTGACTGGCGGAAGCTGGAGAGTCATTTTGCAACTGATGCAGCTTTGCAGGTAAAAATAAATAAGAGTTGAAAAAGGCAATTCTACGCTGCTAAAAGTGTTCAATTGTAGGATTTGCTGGATCTTACAAGAGGTACCCAATCAGCATCTTGGCAGGAACTAAATTTTAGTTCCATGTGACTATTGTTTTATGGTCCATGTTGGACAAATCAGAAGCCAGCTTAATACCTGTTTACATGAAACAAAATAATCCTCCAAACAGATCAGAACTGATCCTAAATCACAAAACCAGGAACCTGACACCATAATGCTGCTGATGCTGCTTCACTGTGGTGTTCATGCTTTCACATAAGAGCTTTGGTCACATGAGCCTTTTGTCAATAGAAATCAAAAAGAAGTATTAGAAGTATTACAGTTACTCAGGAAGCTTCCAGCAAATAACTCTTAAGTGCCTGTCTGAAAGCATACCCACCCTGTAACAGATTGAAATGTAATGTAACTCAGATTTAGATATCCATCCATCCATCCATCCATCCATTTTCATCCACTTATCCGGAGTCGGGTCGCGGGGGCAGTAGCCTAAAGCGAGAGGCCCTGGAGGAGCTGGCCCAAGCCTGGGGAGAGGGAAGTCCCCAGCCTTGGGCCAGTTCCTCCAGGGAATCCCAAGGCGTTCCCTGGCCAGGTGAGAGACATAGTCCCTCCACCGTGTCCTGGGTCTACCTTTAGGTCTCCTCCCGGTTGGACGTGCCCCTAAAACCTCACCAGGGAGGCGTCCAGGAGGCATCCTGACCAGGTGCCCGAGCCACCTCAACTGACTCCTCTCGATGTGGAGGAGCAGCGGGTCTACTCCGAGCCCCTCCCAAATGACCAAGCTTCTCACCATATCTCTAAGGGAGAGTGCAACCACTCTTTGGAGAAAACTCATTTTGGCAGCTTGTATCCGCGATCTCGTTCTTTCTGTCACTACCCAAAATTCATGACCATAGGTGAGGGTAGGAACGTAGATCGACCGGTAAATCGAGAGCTTTGCCTTCTGACTCAGCTCTCTCTTCACCACGACAGACCGGTACAACGCCCGCATCACTGCAGATGCAGCACCAATCCACCTATTGATCTCACGCTCCAGTTTTCCCTCACTCGTGAACAAGACCCCAAGATACTTAAACTCCTCCACTTGTGGCAGGATCTCATCCCTGACCCGGAGAAGGCATTCTACCCTTTTCCGAATCAAGACCATGGTCTCCGATTTAGAGGAGCTGATTCTCATCCCTGCTGCTTCACACTCGGCTGCGAACCACTCCAGCGAAAGCTGAAGATCATGTTCTGATGAAACCAACAGGACCACATCATCTGCAAAAAGCAGAGACCTGATCCTCAGGCCACCAAAACGGATGCCCTCCACACCTTGGCTGTGCCTAGAAATCCTGTCCATAAAGGTTATGAACAGAATCGGTGACAAAGGGCAGCCTTGGCGAAGTCCAACCCTCACTGGGAACGAGCCCGACTTACTGCCGGCAATGCGGACCAAGCTCTGACACCGGTCATACAGGGACCTAATAGCCCGTATCAGAGGGCCTGGTACCCCATACTCCCGGAGTACCCCCCACAGGGCCCCCCGAGGGACGCGGACAAACGCCTTCTCCAAATCCACAAAACACATGTAGAATGGTTGGGCAAATTCCCATGCACCCTCCCGGATCACCCTAAGAATATAGAGCTGGTCCAGTGTTCCACAGCCAGGACGAAAACCACATTGCTCCTCCTGAATCTGAGGTTCAACAATCCAATGGACCCTCCTCTCCAGAACCCCTGAATAGACCTTACCAGGAAGGCTCAGGAGTGTGATTCCCCTGTAGCTGGAACACACCCTGCGGTCCCCCTTTTTAAATAAGGGGACCACCACCCCGGTCTGCCAGTCCAGTGGGACTGCCCCCGATGTCCACGTGATATTGCAGATCCGCGTCAGCCAACACAGCCCCACAACATCCAGAGCCTTAAGGAACTTCGGGCGGATCTCATCCACCCCTGGAGCCTTGCCACAGAGGAGCTTTTTAACCACCTCAGTGACCTCAGCACCAGAGATTTGAGAGGCCAACCCAAAGTCTCCAGACTCTGCTTCCTCACTGGAAGACATGTCGGTGGCATTGAGGAGGTCTTCGAAGTATTCTGCCCACCGATCCACAAAGTCCTGAGTAGAGGTCAGCAGCACACCGTCCCCACTATAGATAGCGTTGGTAGCGCACTGCTCCCCCCCCCCCCCCAGGGCACTGGATGGTGGACCAGAATCTCATCGAAGCCGTAGGGAAGTCTTGCTCCATGGTCTCACTGAACTCCTCCCATGCCTGGGTTTTTGCCTTGGCGACCGCCCAAGTCGCGTTCCGCTTGGACTGCCGGTACCCGTCAGCTGCCTCTGGAGTCCCACAGGCCAGAAATACCTCTTTCTTCAGCTTGACAGCATCCCTTACCGCCGGTGTCCACCAGCGGGTTCGGGGGTTGCCGCCACGACAAGCACCGACGATCCTGCGACCACAGCTCCGGTCGGCCGCCTCAACAATGGAGGCACGGAACAGGGTCCATTCAGACTCAATGTCCCCCGCCTCCCCCGGTTTGACAGGAGACTCTGCCAGACGTTCCCAGCAGACCCTCACGATATGTTTGGACCTGCCTGGTCTGACCAGCATCCTCCCCCACCATCTGAGCCGTCCTCCTCCTCCTCCTCCTCATCATCATCACCACCACCATCATCATCATCATCACTGTCATCCTCATCACCGTAATCCTCCTCCTCCTCATCATCATCATCATCACCACCACCATCATCATCATCATCATCGCCATCATCATCACCACCACCATCATCATCATCATCATCACCATCATCATCATCACCACCACCATCACCGTCATCATCGTCATCACTACCTTCGCCACCATCATCATCATCATCACTGTCATCCCCATCACTGTCGTCATCATCATCATCATCATCATCATCATCATCATCACCACTGTCATCCTCATCACCGTCCTCCTCCTCCTCATCATCATCATCATCACCACCACCTTCATCATCATCACTGTCATCCTCATCACCGTCATCCTCCTCCTCCTCCTCCTCATCATCAGCACCACCATCATCATCATCATCACCACCACCTTCATCATCATCACTGTCATCCTCATCACCGTCATCCTCCTCCTCCTCCTCCTCATCATCAGCACCACCATCATCATCATCACTGTCATCCTCATCACCGTCATCCTCCTCCTCATCATCATCATTATCACCACCACCATCATCATCATCATCGCCATCATCATCATCACCACCACCATCATCATCATCATCGCCATCATCATCATCACCACCACCATCACGTCATCATCGTCATCATCATCAACACTACCTTCGCCACCATCATCATCATCACTGTCATCCCCATCACTGTCATCATCATCATCATCATCATCATCATCATCATCATCATCATCACCACCATCATCATCATCATCATCACCATCTTTTTGACCATGGGAACTCTCATTATGCCGTTTTTTCCTCCATGAGGCCTGCAGTGCTATGGATGTTGTTCTGCATTCTCTAGTCCTTGGATTTCTTTGGTGCTATGTTGCTTTTTGAGATCTTTTAGTCAGCTTCAATTGAAGCGAGTTCTTAATTCTACAGATTTGGTGTAATCAGTTTAACAAGGGAAGCAATTTGTTGCTGGCATGGGACCAGATATGTTTTCTGCTCTGAACCATTCAAGGGGGACAAAAAGGAAAAACTAAATAAATCTGTAAAGAAGACAAATTATTTTTCAGTTCACTGACAGAAAAGGCTATCTTGACTGAAGAAGAGATGAAGTACTGAGAGTGATGAGCAGAGAACATCAGTGGGAGCAGAAATGTGAACAACACAAAAGGACAAGTGATCCGAAACATCTGGAACATGGAAAATAAAGAATAGAGAACAAAAGAGAAAAGAATCTTTTGATCAAATTAAATTAATAAAATACAACAGATTTGATTTTACATTTTCACTTTTGTTAAAACAAATGGACATACATTGATATATGAGGCTATAGTCAAACAAACAAAAGTATAAATTAGATTAATATGGAAAGAATTATTCAAAAGCTGTTGGAACAAACTTTACTCTGGTGTAATACAACAAACGGTGTCTCTGACGTCACGACTTGATTAGTGACGGGAACACACCATTTTCCACAAGCTCTTTAATTCTGGTGTACCAGCTAATAAATACCCCTAGAGGTCAGTAGAGTCGTTCACGTCCAGTCCAGATTCCCTTCATGAGCTCATTTATGATCCAACCATTTGAACCCAGAAGCGTTCATTTAAGCTTCTGTCTGTTCTGTTCAGGTCCAAACTAACATCTGACCTGTGTGATTCTAGGCTATTTCTGAATTTATTTACAAATGGGTTAAGTTAAACATCAGTGTAGTTACATTTATTGATTTTTTAAAACGTAAACTCTTATCTGGTGTGATCAGATCTGTCAGGGCCGGACAGCCTTGCTGATCAGGAGAACTCTGTTTTGGAATGTCTGTGCACTTGCACCTAATTTCTGCTCGATCGTGATTTTGCAGATAAGACGCGTAGTTTCAGTTTAAACCGGAAGGAACACTTTGCATTTTACTCTCAATGGATTCTCAGAATATAATCTGTTTGTAGAGATGCTCGAGCAGTTTGCTGCTCCGCATGAAGCGCGCTGTTCCAGGCTCCCTCGACGGTCCGGTGGCCGCAGCGCGCGTCTGTTTGCAGATCTGTGACATGAATTAGTTTGAAGCCCTGCATTAGGCCACCAAGTGGGCGTGTTTCTCTCTGCCCAACAGTCTCTGCTCTTATGAAGAGTCCAGAGCAAAAATCGCACTTCTTCTGGTGGGACCCGAGAGCGCAAAAGCAGGAGCTCTCCGACTCCGACGCGCGCATCATCTCCGGCTCTGGTGGACCCACAAATCAGACTTAACTGGGAGAGAGACGCGCACACGCTCAGAGAGAGAGAGAGAGCGAGAGAGCGAGAGAGAGAGAGAGAGAGAGAGAGAGAGAGAGAGAGAGAGAGAGAGAGAGAGAGAGAGAGAGAGAGAGAGAGAGAGAGAGCGAAAGAGGGGGGAAAACGAAAAGCTTCTTGCCATCTTCCAGCCATGGACGCATCTCGAGTCGTTGCGATTTATCTGGGCCTGCTCCTTGTTTTCTTTGGGAATATTCCGTGTTTCCAGTCTGCTGCTCGTATCTCTCCCTCTGTACCGAGGAGGAACAGGGAAGCCAGGATCTCCCATCCGGGCGCGCAAAGGTCATCCAAATTTCTAAAAGACATATTGACGTATTTGCAGCCTGCAGCAGGACATCACAAACACGAGCCAAAGGACGCGATTGTGCCGCATGAATACATGCTCTCCATATACAGGACGTACTCCGCAGCGGAGAAACTGGGACTAAACGCAAGCTTTTTCCGCTCCTCTAAATCTGCAAACACCATAACGAGTTTTGTGGACAGAGGAACAGGTTGGTGTCCGGCTGCTGCATGAAACTACATGACTTCAGTCTTGCACAATTCTTTGGCTCAGCGTTTTCCTGACATTTTCCTCTCATCAGAAGTTTGCCAGCAAATCATTAAAAACAGAGCAGCGCGCTGGGCTTTTACGCACGCCTTTAAGAGAGGAAAACAGGCGTGCAGACGCACTTTTAAGCGCTCAAAATCGAACCAAAGACGCGCAGTTTGTTTCAGCTTAAATGTGAAGGTTTCAGTTAGCAGTTGGAAAAAATGGAAATAGTAAGTTATATTACGCTTAAATTAACCCGCAGGGCGAGACGACAGTTACACACTAATTGAGGCGATTTCTAAATGAAGGCTGTAAAACACTTAGAGCAGAAAAAGACTAAAAATGAAACCGTTTTCTCAACGTTGTTTTTTTATGTGACATTTTATTTGAACTAATTTCAAAATTCTCATAAATATAGGTTTAGGCTCTGAACTACCCCCACTCTAAATCCATCACTTTTTAAAACATTCAAGCTGTTGTCATCGTGGCGAACGGGGCTTGGACAGCTTGTGCTGACAAAGGGAGCCGGGGGGCAGAGCGGGTCGGTGTGAGAAGCAGGTGTTTGGGTCAGTTAACATGTGTAACCAAGTGATTGGAGCGAGAATAAACACACACACACACACACACACACACACACACACACACACACACACACACACACACACACACACACACACACACACACACACACACACACACACACACACACACACACACACACACACACACACACACACACACACACCGGAGGTTAGTTAATTCATAAGGGAGCCATAAATCTATTGTTTGGTTTTTAAACGCTCGTAAAAATCACAGTCTAGTAATTTGCAGATTCGTGTTTTGGATTATTGTTTTTATTGGGTTTTAAAATAAAAAAATGAATGAACAAAGCTAAACTCTTGGACTAAAATCAGCTTTGGGAAGACGGTCTCTCGCTTTAACTGGGTTTTGGGGTGAGGGTTCCTGTAAACGTCCAGCCCGCTCTTGTGATTTGATGTGATGTGTCACCGGCTCTGACCCCGAGCTGGACCCTTCTGAGGGCTGCTTGGCATCGAACGGATGACAGAACTATTTGAACTCGGTGATCTAATTGAGTGCTCATGTCATAACATATCAAATACTGTCTATTCTCCCGTAATGACCCAGCTCGGCTACGATGGGCACATCCCCAGAAAACGACAAGGGAAGAAGGAAAAGGAAAAGAAAACGCACCTTCTCTTATCCGTGAAGTCGCTTGTATCTTTTTGTTGTTGTTTGTTTTAATGCGGAGCCTCCATTTAGCGCCGCTTTAATAACGGGAAATATTTTTTCCTCCCCTTCATTCTGCCCCCGTGCCATCTGGGATTCCTCTCAGCGACGTTAAAAGTTTGTGTTGCACTAAAACGTGCAGAACGAACGTCAGATTTAAAATCACCACAGGGACAAGAAGCGGGATTTTAGATGCGCAATGTTACAAGTTTTGCGTGTTTTGCATTAGCTGCGCATTGTTCACCCACACGATTTTGGTCCGATTGTTGCCACTTGTGTCACTGATTAAAACTCAGACTGAAACTAAACACAATCTAAAAACTTTTGTTTTTGTTCCTAAAGATAAGTGCGTGAATTGTTCATGAAGCAAACAAGTACCTTAAACACGCTGTGAACTAACATTCGTATTTTCCTTTAAACATTTAAAACAACTTCATTTTAAATGGAATGAAAACACCACTCTGTGCCCACACGTTAATTTCAAAGGGAATGTTGTCGTTGGCAGAACGAGCTGAAATATAAGCGGGGAAGTGTTTTAATGAGGAGAATGGGAGCAGAGAACTGTTAATTATTTGGCGAACATGTATTCGACTTGTGTGAGGGCTTATGAAGGAAAAGTAATGCAAACCAGACGCGCAAAGTCGCTGAAAAGAAGCACAAGGTTCCAATCTAGTTTTACTGTTGGACTCAGAGGGAATCTGACAGCCAGATAAAAAAAATAAAAAAAACTTTCCCCCCAGAAATTATGTCACAGGGGTGTTTCCTAGTCACTTTAATTAAAACAACTTCTGACTGAATACAAGGGACCAGAGAAAACTACGTAGCCTATGCGTGCACAAAAATATTGAATAAAAACCCACTATTTATTTATTTATTTATTTATTTATTTATTTATTTATTTATTTATTTATTTATTTATTTATTCATTCATTCATTCATTCATTCATCCATTCAGTCATTTCTTTGTTAATGTTTGATACAGTGGCACGTGGTTGACATATTTGATGGGCTTTCAGACTTTTGAAAAAAGTGAAAAAAAAAACATTCTTCCCGTAAAGATAAAATAATTATTTTTTAAACTTCCAGCTATTAATATTGCTGTTTTCACCTCATTTTCTCCCAAGCTTCTCTGTACAAACTTTCAAAAACTCGAGAGGAAGAAGGATGACTGTTTTCTCCATACATTTATTGTAAATACAACTAAACATGATCACGTGCTTTCTGAGACTCGTTTGCTTTTTTATTTTATTTAAATTTGTGGTGATCGGGGACCGGTGTCTGTCCCCGTGCGCTTTATGGGTGAGACATTTTCAGGCCTTTGGGTCTCCAGCAGAGAATAATGAATGGATTGTGTATTGTTCGGGAGACTGTACATGTCGCCTTTGGTCCGTTGTGTCCGGCCGAACCTTTCACTATAGGCCTCTTGTTTTTCTTTTCTTTTTGGGACCCCAGAGCTCTGCAAAAGTTATCATAAAAAAGCAGTCTTTTTTTCCAATTCCGGCTGCTGCTCAGATCTAGAAGTTTCTGTCTACATAGAAGGAAACGTTTGTTTCTGCTCAGCCAAAGAAGTGGAAATTAATAATCAGCCTGTCAGCACCGTGTTCAGTCAGACGCGCTGCTCTGATTCAAATAGGCACGGGTTTTTTCTTTGAGGATGGCCAAATTATACAAGAATAGTGTTCCAAAATGTTCATGTGGGAAAAAGTCTTAGCAAAGGTACATTTTGCACAAAACTGCTGGGATAAAACTCAACAGTTCTTTTTTTCCTGCATGAAATCAGTTTTATATCATATGTAATTGAAAAAATACTTTTTAATTTATAATTCGAACTTTATTTAAGAGTTTAGAGGGAAACATTCATCAGTTACTCCAAACGGAACAACTTGTCAGTTGTGGTTTGCTTCAGGTTTAGGGTGGGCATTTGAGAGAGGGAGAGAGAGAGAGAGAGAGAAGGCCTCTGTGGGAGAATGTGACTCCCCCTCCTCCCCCTCTCGGGCTCCCTGAACACTGTACACCCTAACCGAATCTGACTGCAATTATTTTCTTCTTTTATCATTGCAGACAATCTTTTGCACTCTCCTCTGCGAAGACAAAAGTATCTGTTTGATGTCTCAACCCTTTCAGAGAAAGAGGAGCTGGTCGGGGCGGAACTGCGGATTTTCAGGAAGGCGCAAGGGAATGCGCAAAAGTCGGGGATCTATGACATCCAGCTCTACCCCTGCCGCTCTGACAGACAGCTGAATTCCAGGTCTCTGGACCCAATGGATTCCGCCACATCCGGCTGGGAGGTTCTGGATGTATGGGACGCGTTTAAAGCACATCGGCAACATCACTATCATCAGCAGCAGCGCCATCTCTGCTTCCAGCTCAGGGTCACTCAGGGTCAGACCGAGGTGGACCTGAGGCAGCTGGGGCTGGACCGGAGCGGCCGAACCCAGCAGGAGAAGGCCATCCTTGTGGCCTACACCCGCTCCAAAAAGAGGGAGAACCTGTTCAATGAGATGAAGGAGAAGATCAAGTCGCGGAGGTCGGTCGGTGAAAAGGAGGAGAAGCCGCGCACCAGGGGGTTTAAAGGAGAGGGGCCCCGGCGGCGGAGGAGGACGGCGCTGAGCAACCGGCACGGAAAGAGACACGGAAAGAAATCCAGGTCCCGGTGCAGCAAAAAGCCGCTGCACGTGAACTTCAAGGAGTTGGGCTGGGACGACTGGATCATCGCGCCGCTGGGCTACGAGGCGTACCACTGCGAGGGCGTGTGCGACTTCCCGCTCAGGTCGCACCTGGAGCCGACCAACCACGCCATCATCCAGACTCTCATGAACTCCATGGACCCCTACAGTACCCCTCCGAGCTGCTGCGTGCCTACCAAGCTCAGCCCCATCAGCATCCTCTACACGGACTCGGGTAACAACGTGGTGTACAAACAGTACGAGGAGATGGTGGTGGAGCAGTGCGGCTGCAGGTAGCGGGCGTCACACTCTCTCACACACACATCCACACAGAAACAAAAGACAAATCGGTGTAAACGTAGAGTCCGGTTGGGCTGAAGATAAAAACAATCCTCACGGAGGTCTGCTGAGCTTTACGCGCCTTGGTTTTGAATCCAAAACGGATGCGCAGGAGGCTCTATCTATTTATTCAGACTTTCTCACGTCCACTCATCCGCTTTAGAGCGATTTCCCTCCAGTTATCACCGAACAGACGAGCCCAGTCCGGTCTGACACGAGGAGCAGGCTGCAGGTCGGAGGGTAACCTGCTGCTGTGAGGACAGCAGCTGCGCTCTGGTCTGATTCCCACAGCTGGGGCCACAGCAGGCCCGAATCAGGGCCCGTGTTCCCACACAGATGCACGAACACAAGGGCTGAACGATTGATCCACCAGATTAAGGGGAGAAGATGGAAATGCCTTCAAGAGATTTGACTTCTGCCTACCTGAGAGCAGAGGCGCTGAGAGACACAGAGTACAGGACTTGTGCCTTAATGGAAACAGAAAAGCACAGAACTGGGGCCAGCAGTTGGAGCTCAAACGTCCGAGTCTTTACAAAATGCACTTCTGCAACCGGACGTCAGAGAGAGGGGAGGTGTGTGTGTGTGTGTGTGTGTGTGTGTGTGTGTGTGTGTGTGTGGGGGGGGGGGGGGGTGTTTCTCTGACGATGGAAATATGAAAAATGAATTAAAAAAACTCGAGAGGATATTTAAATGCACATTAGCTTTGAATGCACTGCTGTTCATTATTATTGTTGAGCTGTAAATATTTGTACATTTTAAAACTTTACAAAGTGCAACGAAATGAACAAACAGCATTTCCTTGTAAATATACAAAAAATGCACTCAAATCTGTATATTGTCTACTCTATAATTATTTTATTATTTGTGATGTACAGAAGGTCCATGATAATCATTTATTGCTCACGTTGATGAGAGTAATTTAAAGCGTCTCCATTATTTTTTGTATTTTTGTAGAGGGTGGAAGATACCATTATTGATGTCTACCTCATAAATGCATATAGGATCTGAGTTTGAGGTGCATTCAGTTAGAGTAAAGAGCTTTTTACAATGATATATAAGATCATTTATATACATTTATTATTGGATACTAATCCACACCATTGTTGTACAAATAAAAATCCAAACAAAGTCTGGAGCTTCTGATGATTAATGTAATTTTGTGGTTATTTCAAATCATAAAAATCCCTAAATTGTTGTCTAATCAGCCACTTTATCAGATGACTTCATAGCAGAAGGTCAGACCCATTTTGCCTTCAGAACAATCTTAATCCTTCATGCCATAGATTCAAATAAACATCTGAAACCTTCTTTAGACGTTCTGGTTCATCAGCTCCATCCATGATGGGAATCTCCCCCATTCTACCACATCTCAAAGGGTTCTGAGCTGGACTCAGATCTGGTGACTGTGGAGGTTGTTGGAGTCCAGGGAACTCATGATCATGTTCTAGAAACCAGATGATCTGAGCTTTGTGACATGGTGCTTTATCCTGCTGGAAGTAGCCATTAGTAGATGGGTCCATGTGGTCGTAAAGAGATGGAATAGGCTGTGGTGCTTAAACCAGGCTCAGATGATGCTAGGGGGTCCAAAGTGGGACAAGAATATCTCCTCACACCATCATCCCTCACCAGCAGCAGTCTGAAGCATTAATACAAAAGGCAGGATGGATTCATGCTTTAATGTTGTTGACACCAAATTCTGACCCGACCATCTGAGTGTTTCATCTTAAATCCAGACTCATCAGACCAGGAACGGGTTTCCAGTCTCTTCTGGTCCAGTTCTGCTGATCGTGTGAATTGTAGCCTCAGTTTTCTGTAGCTAACAGGATACACACCTGGTGTGGTCTTCTGCTGCTGGAGCCAGGTGTTCTGGTCTAGCAGACTTTGGTAGGAACCAGTAGTTATCTGTGCTGCTGTTGTTTTTCTATCATCTGACCAGTCTCCTCTCACCTCAACAAGACATCTGCTGTATATTGAATATTTCCTTTTTTTCCCAGACCACACTCTATAAATTACAGATTAAAATCCTAGTAGCTCAGTTCTGAAACACAGACCAGCCCGTTTGGCACCACCAACCCAAAAGAACAGGATGCCTTTTTTCCATCGTTGTTATATGAAGGACAGAAAAGCTAGTAGGAAGTTATTTTTCTACCGGATCTCCTAAAAGTGTCATCAAGAAAGAAGCCCACATTCTTTTTTCCAAGTGTTTTTAGAGGTCCACCATACATCTGGAGCTCATCCACCTTCGCCCTCAGGTCAGACCCACTCTGTTGTCACCCCTTCCTTCACAAACATGTTCTCATCATAGACAACAAATGTAATTATTCAGCGACTGGCTGTTTCAGGGCTGAAACCACAGAAGCCACATCAACATATGGCGAGCATCCAAGCAGGAGGAAATCCTCTGAGTCACTGTCACTGATACGGCACCAAATGTATAAAACCCCAGCTATTTCCCAATGAATTAGCAGCGCCTGGGTCAAGTTTACTTAACACTTTAATGTTTCTCAATCTGTGGTAGAAAACAAAGCCTAAAAAAAAAGTTTAAAAGAAGGGATTGCTTCCATATAAGCCGCGACCTTGAGCCTGGAAACAATTATAAAATTGCTTTGAAATGCTATATGCTGTTCAGGCTTTTGTACAGTATCATGTCACTCCCCACATGTTGGATACGGGGAAACAGAGGATGCTAAGTGCACTCTTAAGCAGCCGCTGCACATAGCTGACATGACAACCATTGTGCCCACATGGCCCTCCGGGCGACATCGCTGTGGGACAACAAGCCGTTCTATCTCTGCTGCCTGTGTCTTCGCAGCAGGAAGCACCAATGTGAGGTCCGTTTGGCTCAGATCATACTTTTTCGTCAATGCTGTTTGTGCAAATTCCCAAGCAACCAGCAGTAAATGTGCGGAATAAACCTTCACTTTTGATTTATTTTTATTTGACAAGTTCCCCGCTCGGCTGGGCACTGGCCTGGAGGTGGGACTGATTGCGGAGGGAACAGTTAAATGGTGATGAAAGGGAAAGGAATGCTTTGTTTAGCAGCTTCAATCCCTCACGCTGAAGCCCAGCGTTCCAATAAAGTTCTTCATCCCAACTCCTGCATTGTCTTTCCGTCCACACCAAGGAAGGATGAAAAGGAGGAAAAAAGTAGTGTTGTGTTTATTTGAATCCAAGCCCTAATATATATTAGTCTAAGCTAACCAAAACTGACAAAGAGAGAGGTTCTTTTCTTCAGAAACGCGGAGAAATGTAGAGAATGTATAACACAAATAGTCCTGACACCCCACATCTGTGTGGAGGCTCCTCTTCGGACTCTGAATGAGTGGAGCTCTACAAGGTGTTGTTCCTTGTGAAAACAACCGGGAGCACCCTAGAAGAAGCCGTAACGGCTCTGTTATCAGTGATGTCCTCACCGGTGTGAGGGAAGGCGTTAATCATCCCGATGATCTGTGTGACAGCTTCTTAGGGAGCGGAGAAATTATCATGAGGGGGTAAAGGGAAGCAGAAGAGCACCAAAGAGATGATTCAAATCTTATTTAAAGGGATTTTTTTTGAGAATTCTTGATATAATTTTGATGTAAAAGTTCTAAATCATTACACAATCTGACCAACTGTAGATAGCTTTAACAGCTGTCTCAGTTCCCATAGTTTACATCCTGCAGGATTGATGAGCTAACAGCTAGGATGTTGCTGGAATATAAAAATGGCTCACATTTTATAAACGTCAGCAGTTTGTGCAACAACATTTCATAAACACTTATTCTGTGGTTAATATTGATGAAATGATTATTCAAGTGAATTTCAGCTGAACTTCGACCCTTTGATACAACGAAAGTGCCACGTTTTGTTGCTGAAAACGACCATATAATCCAAGGAAATCACTGCATAATGTAAATTACCAGTGTTGCAATTATTTATTAAACATAGTTCAAATACTCATTGTGAAATTTAGGAGACTGGAGTTGTTTTAAGATGGCAGAAATACACTGGTCTTGCCAGCGTTTGAACTAGCTGTTAGCTCATCAATCTTATAAGCCATAAACCCATTTTTTATCCAAAACAAGGTTGTTCAAAAAGCTATTTTAATAGATAAAAGTTAATTCCAACTTATACACAAAATGGCAACTCAGCCTTTACTGATAAAAATCCAACAATAACTTTATTACTTGGTGATTTTTTGTATCTCTGACAGGACTCTGCTCTCTTTTTTAGTTTCACAAAGTTCCTCCAGTTATCGTTTTCAGATTCCAGTTTCTGTTATAACAAAACCTGACAGCTTCTTTCAGCCATGCTGGCTCAAAGTGGTGCTTCAGAGGAATTTCAATCACACAGCCTCACTGTTTATAATGTGGACATGTGCTCACGGTTTTATGCTTTAAGGGTGTGTGTCCCCCAGGTTTGTGTGTTTGAGTGGACAGAAGGAAAGCGGCATGGGCAGCTGCGTGCTGCAGATGCCTGAAGTGACCCCTACTGCTGCCTTTCATTAAACCACTGGCTCTAACATAAAGGCAGGCCTAACATTAAATACACTTGCTTGTGGCCTGATGCCAGAGGTCGCTTCATTTTAAGGAATCTTTCTTGAAGAAAAGAGTGAGTAAAGCTGGAGGCACATTGAGATTAAGCCTAAAATAGGCAGACAATAGAGTCGGATGTTTTCCTCTATCAGGACATCTGCCTATCTCTTCTTCCGCGTCTTCCTCTGTGGCGCAACAGACAGCTAGCTCTCCCTTCTGTCAGGCCAAACAGGAAGAGAGCCCCACTTCACCACAGATAACCTGCTAATTGCATTAAACTCATTCCCAACTGGGCTTTTGAAATGTGAGGAAGAAGCCAGCTTGCAACGATTGTGCTGGAGACCAAGCTCTAAGTTTTTGTGCCACAGAAATGTAATTTATGTTCTGTTGGGGAGTCTACGGACGCATCATTAAAGCATATTTAGCGACCCTGAAAACAGCAACAGCTGAAGTTGATAGATCTGCTTTAGAATACCTGTCCAGAGAAGCTGGTTTTTGTTCTGTTTATTTTCTAAAGGAATGTCTAAGGGTGCCCTTTCGCCCCACCTCATCCATTTACTGCCCCTGGTCTATGTTATGGATGGTGACCCGGGTCCTCAACATCCCCGATTAACAAGCACACCTTCAGAATCTCCTAAGAGTCCCAATGTAAAGAAACATTGTTTTCTTGTATGCTCGCCGTCCATATTTTTTTGTGGGCCTGTAAGTGTGGTGTTAGGGTCTGAATGAGCTCAAGTCAAAAGTAAATTTGCTCAGTTAACTCTGACAAAGGTTATGTTTGAGAGCGAGGCCAGAACATGACCTCGCTGCCAGTTTACATCGATACAGGCCTGTGGAGATCAGAGGGAGGGTTGCTGACCAGCGGGGGCCAGACAATGGCATTCAGAGGTCTGGACGACGGAACCAAAAAGGAGAATGAAACTGTAAATCAGCTCCAGGAGAGCCCAGAATAACATCCAAAAGGTTAGCTAATTTAAAACGTGTATAAAAACTGGTTGGTGTTGTAAAATGAGACATGCGGACAAACAGTCAGGTCAGGGACACTGAGGCAGCAGGACGAGGATCACACTCAGAGAGGGGAGCTGATGTGGGTAAAGGGAGGACTTGATGGACAACTGTGCGACTCAACAGAGGCAGAGCTTTCACTTAAAAATGGTGCCTGGCCTATCTCAAAAGGTCAGAGCCCGGAGCACTAACACACTGCATTAATCATGAGAGGCTGAGGCGTACCTGTCTAGCCTTTCAGCCGTACCGTACAGTTAACCTCAATTATGCTTGATTACGAGGTGTGGAGGACACAGGGCCCGAGCCGGCCCGTAGAAAACATCAGGCATCAATAATGCAACGTCAGATTAGATGTTCCTATCTGTCAGCGTGTAGAACAGACAGAGCAGCTCCTTGGGAACGAGTTTCTTGGGTTAATGAACGGGTATAATTGGATTTTCATTTTGTTAACATAGCTGGACTTGTGCTAATTTAGGCCCCTCACACAGTGGCCTCGCCGCGCGCAGACATGCATCTGAGACGCAAACGTCAAAGCCTTGTGTGGTGTACCAAAAAGCTAAAGGCTTCATTCTGTCCCAGCCCCCTTCTTGGTAATTGCCCCATTATGTGTTGGCGGAGGATGGAGCCATTACAGATGTTTTATGATGGGGCCATTTTCATTTTGTCTTCCCAATGAGGGACAGATTTATGATGCAAGACAGTCTTCCATTCAGGGGTAAAAACCCCTCTTCACCACATTTCCCAACACACACACACACACACACACACACACACACACACACACACACACACACACACACACACACACACACACACACACACACACACACACACACACACACACACACACACACACACACACACACACACACACACACACACACACACACACACACACACACACACTCACATGCCCTCCTTTCACCCCACAGTGCCCGGCTTGTTGGCAAGATCATGAGGAGTTTGAGAGATGAAAAAAAAAAGTTTGTTGGACTTGTGGAACAAGGCACATTTCCACGCTACTCATCCGTCTGCTCTCCAAGTGTGTGTGTGTGTGTGTGTGTGTGTGTGTGTGTGTGTGTGTGTGTAGGGAGGGGTTACAAAAAGGTGGCTGAGGAGGACCTCCTCAAAGAGTCCCCAGTTTGTGGGGAAGCAGCCGTCCTCAAGGAAAACTGTGTCTGACATTTTCTCACCAAATGTTATCCTACTAAACGAAACCATCATAAAGGGCAAAGTAAACACCAGTTAGCTTTTCAGAATGAATCTCTTTTAGCTGGCCATGAAATGTTTGAAGTGTGGAGAACCGTTTGGCTGCGTGGTTTCTATCCAGAGCGGGCTTTGCTGTGGTTCCCCAGAGTTTCCCTTTTGGAAATCAAATCTTCAGCTTGGCAGCCTTTTTGTGCCAAGAAAAATACTAGTGCCTGTCTAATTACAAGAGTCGAGAACAAAAGTTTACTCTGCAACTCATGGCTACAGTCATTAGCAATAAGGAAGCAGTGTTGGACAGGACAACATATTGAAAGAGCACTGTTTATTTCAAGTAAGGAAGATGCTCCGAAACAGAAGGAGGTCCCTCTTGTCTGAGTCAAGTACTAACAGTGAAGCGTTGTCAGGTACCAACAAGGTCAGCAGAGGTAAAGCCGCTATTAATCATTTACTAAAGTCTTACAAAGAGAATCAGAGAGACCAGATAGCGCTGAGGCCCCAGAGACTCGGCCTCATCGTGTCACCCGCTCCATCTACGAGGACATTTCTGACACCTCGCCCCTATCAACCCTACCTGCCAGCTGGTGATTGATTCCCTTATTGTGACTGGCCACTCTTGTTGTCCCGCTCCTGGATTTATCACCATTGGACTTTACCAAAATTCCCCCATAGTGGCTTCAAACAGCCAGTTGGAGTTTGAGCAGTTTCAGGAAACCTGAGCGGGCTTTAGAACATCGTGGACTCGACCTAATGATGTATGTTTGACAAAGTCCGAGGCTCTCTCAAATACGACTCCTTATTCACAACAACATAAATTCTCCCACTCTGACGTGAGGAATGGAGTGAGGGTTGTTTGACCAGATGTAACTTTATCAGGGACTATGCGTCTCTCCCCTTGCTATTCTCGAGTCCCTCACATCTCTGAGCTAAAAAAAAGAAGGGAGCTCTCACACAATATTTCTGTTTGCCGTAGTCTGACCTCTTTGTGAACTGCGGTAAAGTGAAAGGCACTTTCCGCCGGGGGGAATCGGATGGCAGTAACCATATGCCTTTCAACTGATACAAAGGTGGGAAAGGGGGAGGCCATGGGTGAGTGTGAGTGTGTGTTGGGTGGTGTTGGGGGGGAGTTGCATGCTAGGGTGAAAAGGAAAGTGCCGTGCTGCATCTTTTTGTGTTGGTAAAGTGGTGGTGGTTTAGGGTCAGGGGTTCTGAGGGGGGAACTGGGTGACGGCTGGGTGTGGTGCTGAACTCAAGGCGGTGTCCGGCTGGTGGAGAAGGGGGGGTGGGTGGGAGGCTGGGGACTCTTATGGATGAGTGCAATGGGTAAACAGCATTCCTTTGTCTCTGTCGGACCGTCTCCATCTCTGCACCCTCCTCTCACACGCAGACTTTAAGAGGACGGTTTCCAGAGGAGACTCATGGCTGATACTTGAGATGTTTTGACTTGCTGCAGTTTTCATTTTGATGCTCTGGCATCGTTTTCGCTCACAAAGAGACCAAAACCATATAGAAGAAAAAGGACATTGCCTGTGGCATCTCTGGGTTTTTGACCATTATTGCCAGACTTCCTTCCATTTCCAGAAAATAACATAGGAGAGCAGTGAGACACGTCAATTTCTGGTAACCTGAGGACAACATCGAAGTAGATGATGAATTTTCAAGCTGCATCCTTTGATAGAAAAGTACCATCAATTAGACCAATGCAAACCTGATACTTTTTAGCTTGGAGGAACTGACTCTGTGGTCTGGAAAATCATAGATCTCAATAAAATCTGAATTACGAAACAACTTTAATCCTGTTTGACTAGAAGTGTCTTTATATCAAGAAAATGAAGATAAATAATATTCTAATAAACCAGTCTTTTGGATGTATAAATGCTTTATTTCCTTGTAGAAATCAGAACTGAAATTTGTTTTCCCAAAGAAAATTATTATTTAAATTATTTTCACCAGCTGTTCCCTGCTGGCCATTGCTGTGCCGATGCATATTTCTGTATTTGACTGGGCCCCTGTATCAAATAAAGCCTGTTTTTCTTTTTCCAAAAATAGTTTGATTTGTTGAATTCAAGTCTGCTTTTAATTAAATTAAAAACGATTTCTGATATTTATTGTAAATATTAAGAATTGTTTGTTTAATTGTTTTAAGTGTGTTTTTTTACTTGTACATGTTTGCTAGGATTTTTTTTATATGTTTCATAATTGCAAGAAAGACAAACAAACAAACAAACAAACAAACAAACAAACAAACAAACAAAAAACAAACAAACAAACAAACAAACAAAGTTGTTAATCAGGATGTTTGACCAAACTGGCCCATGCATTGTAGATTTAATTAATTATCTGGCTCTGTTCCATCTGCCTTCAAAGGAGCAGTTGTTGAACCTATCCTTAAAAAACAAGTTTGGACTCATCTCTGCCTAAAACTTACAGACCCATTTCTAAATTACCCTTTATCTCTAAAATATAGAAAAAGGTTGTGGCAGATCAACTGATTACTTTTCTGGAACTATACAACAGCGTTGACAAATTCCAGTCTGGTTTTTGTAAAAAGCATTCAACAGAAACAGCTTTGCTTAAACATCTTTGGTGTGTTCTTACTGTTTAGTTTCTAATTCCATTTTTGGTTCTTTTTAAAACACAGGAAAGGTTTTTCTTTACTCTGCCAACGTTTTGTTTGCTGACTGCAAAACATCCTCAGAGCTGACGCTGATGGTGGCGTCACTTCCTACTCCGTTTATCTGCGGACAGCAGAGGACATTGTCGCCCTCTGCTGCCCGCTCTCCCCTCTCCGATGATGCAGTCCCATGCGCGATCCAATGTGTAGACCCCATCGTCTCTGTTCATGGTCCCACATCCACGTCTCCTTATCTCTATGGATTCCTTTATCCATCTTTTGTAATTCTGTTGTTCGGTGTTTATGATCCTTGTGTTGTCCCAGTCCATTACATGGTTTTCTCTTGTGCAGTGATCTGTTACGGCAGATTTCTTTATTGTGCTTTCTGCTTCTTGTTTTGCTGCTCTTGTGTGTCTTCAACTTGTTTCTTTCTCACACTCCTTTCTATGTTCTATTGTTCGTGTGTTGAGTTGGCGTCCGGTTTCTCCTTTATTGCAGAGTTTGCATGGGATTTCGTAAACAACTCCACATTTAAGTCCAGCTGGTAACTTGTCTTTTGGGTGTACTAGTCTGTTTCTGACTGTTGTGCAGTGGCGGCTGGCCACTAGAGGGCGATAGGGCGCCGCCCTCCCAGTTTCCCCACAGTTTTTAAATTTTATTTAAATAAATAAATAAATAAAATTAACAATAATCACATATTCTAAGTTAATTGTGTGTTTTGTAACAAAAATAAATCATATATATATATATATATATATATATATATATATATATATATATATATATATATATATATATATATATATATATATATATATCTATATTGGTCTCTGCCGGTCTCTGCCGAGTGGTGGAGGCTGTGTGCTGTTTTTCAATCGCCCAAACAAGACGGGACCAGTTGTCCAATTGCTGACAAGAAAATCAAAGGGTAGGAATGGGAATGTATCCAATCAGCGTCGACGTTGTTTCAGAACGTTTCAGAAGCATGATGGGCGATACAGCTACCGCCAAGGCTTTCGTTGGTGTTCGGTAGAACTCGGAGAATCTCGACTCCAGCACGTTTTTGGTCGTGACTCGTGACGCACATGGAGCAGACGCAGACATGGACGCCAGTGCGCCTACAACATGGATACAGGATCTCAGCAGCCACTGAATTCTCTTCTCCAGTATCCGTTCGAGAGGAGAACTATGGTGGAAAAACTTAATGTCAAAGAGCTTGGACCAGATCAGCCCGAAGTAAAGATAAGCCAGCAGGACAAGGAGAGAGGTAAACTGTACACACGACGCTTCTCCCAAAATTGGTACACCAGGAAGCAGTGGCTAGCTGGATGCAATCACGCTAATGCGTTATTTTGCTTTCTGTGTTTGTTATTCAAAACGGCTGGGATCCACAGAAGGTGGATGTGGAACTTGTGTCTCATTGGAGACTCCATTCATTCTCTGACTGAGGAATGCAGCGCATCAGTGCAGCAGCCAACAAAGAAACGGAGGACGTTTGGACAGGGAGAACAGCAGCTGGGTGCAGAGGTAAGCTGTACATTACATTTCTGTAAACAAGACAATCAGAATCAGAAATCCTTGGTTGTCCCACAAACCGGGACATTTGTTTAATAACATGTTTAATGTGCAATAACTGTAAAAACTAATTTCAACACACACACCTATTATACATATTTAATCATGTAAATGTGTATTTCAAGTAAATTTGTACATACATCAATCTGATTCCATTTTACTTGTTACACTTCTGCTGCAGCAAACAAATTTCCCAGCTTGGGAAGTGGGAAATATGACATTTGTAAGAGGATACTGATGACATTATTTCCTATGAAAGTGTTTCCACTTTCCATAAGTCCTAACAGTGTAAATTTCTGGCATTTTTTCTAAGTAGTGTTTACTACTATTACTGTAACAGTGACCTGCTCATAATTTTTCGTGTTCACTCAAATGTTGAAATTAAACAAAATGTTTTTGTTACTTGCCTCTTGCATTGCCTATTTACCATTTATGGTCGTGTTATTTTATGTGCAATTTAATGCAGTATTTTTCAACCTTGGTCCGCAAGGCAGTTTGCCAATAGTCACACACCTGGATTAATCAGTTTGTCCAATAATGTAAGACAGGAAATAAAAGAGCTGTGCTTAATTCAGGAAATAGTGAAGTTGTGCACAAAGCTCTGAAAGTACAAGTTTGTTTAAAAAAAAATAGCACAGCCCCACCAAAAATATTTTTCACCAGCCGCCACTGCTGTTGTGTATGGGTTTTGTTGGTGTGTTTATGTTGTGTTTTTTTCATTGTTGCTCTTACTTTTTCTGTTATGCCTTTGATGTATGGTAGGGTTATCACTGGTTTTGGTTCTTGTCTTTCTGGGTTTGATCAATCAATCAAAGCGCCTTCCGCAACCATGTCAGGAAGCCCAAGGCGTGGAACACTGTACAGCACAAAGTTAAATAAAGTGAATAAATCAGAAAATAAAAGCAATTCAAATTACAAATTACTAAAAAGGTGAAACATTCCAGTAGAAGACAAATGTGGAAAACAAGAGAAAAATTGAACCAATGAAAACTGTAAGATAAAATCAACATAAATGACGGCCTAACTCAAATACATTCAGGGAACGCCAAGCGGAGGAGGTGGGTTTTTAGGCGACTCAAACCCTGGTTCTTTGCTTAGGTTGTTCTTTTCTTTCTGTTGTTGTTTGTTGTTTTCCTTTGTTTATTGCCCATGTCGGGCGTGTTGTATGTGTTTTTCCTCTTGTTTACGGTCTCTTTCTTCTGTTATCATGTTTGCTCGGTGATATAATGTTCTGATTACTGACATTTTGTGTATGGTAGGGTGTCCATAATAAGTATTGGTCTGTGTGTGTTGGTTTCCTGTATGTGTTTATGTTTAGGGTCCCGTCGGTCTGCCTGGTTATTTTCATGTCCATAAATGCTACACTGCCTTCTGTTTCTAACTAAGTGAATTTTATGTTGCCTGTGTCGTCAATGTTATTCAAGTGTTGTGTTAGTGTTTCTGTTTGTCCTTTTGGTATGATTTCCAGTATGTCATCTACGTAGCGTTTCCATAATTTTATTTTGCAGTTTGGGGGGGGGCAGTGGCTATGTTTTTTCTTCTAGGTCTTCCACGAAAAACTCGCACAGGGTGGCTGATAACGGGTTACCCATGGCTAAACCTTCCAGTTGTTTGTATATTGTGTTATCGTATGTGAAGTAAGTGGAGTTAGCTACCAGTCCTATCAGTTGTGCTATGTCATCTGCTGTGAGGTTTGTTCTTTTGTGTAAAGTTTTGTCCTGAGTCCTGAGTATGTTGTTATTTTCTATTGTAATCATTTACAAGTGGAGTAGGAAGTGACGCCACCATCAGCGTCAGCTCTGCGGATGTTTTGCAGTTGGCAAACGAAATGTTAGCAAGGTAAAGAGAAACCTTTCCTGTGTTTTAAAAAGAACCAAAAATGGAATTAGCTTTGCTTAAAGTTTCCAGTGACATCATGATGGCTGCAGACAACGAGGAATTCACAGTGTTAGTATTGTCAGATCTTTCTGCAGCTTTTGACACGGTTGATCGCAGCACATTAATTAACAGACTTCGTGACTAGGTGGGGATCTCTGGAACTGTTCTAGACTGGTTTAGATCGTACCTTTCTAACAGAAGTTACAGTGTCTGTATAAATCAAATCATGTCAGATTCTACCAATCTGTTTTATGGGGCACCCCAAGGCTCTGTTTTGGGTCCACCGTTGTTTCTACTGTACATACACCCTGTTGGACAGATACTTGATTGTTTTCATAATGTCTCTTATCATCTATGTGCAGATGACATTAAGCTGTACTGCTCCTTTAAGGATTCTGAGTTCTATAAACTATCTGAATTACTATCAGCTATCACCAGCTGGCTAGAAGACAACTTCCTCCAGTTACACTCTGAAAAGACTAAACAATCTGATCATTGCCCCTGAAAGCATGGTTCCCCTGCGTAGTCTAAAACTTGGTAATTTATCCTCTGTCGTCAAAATGAACTTAAGGAATTTGGGTGTTGTTTTTGACCTATCAATGTCTCTTGAAGGCCACTCAAAAACACTGGTACGAAACTGTTTTTTATCAATTAAGAAATATCTCCAAACTGTGAAGGCTGGTGTCAAAACATGAACTTGAAGTGGTCATCAATGCCTTTATCTCCTCCCATCTAGATTACTGTAACACACTCTTCACATGTTTTAATAAAAAAGCACTTAACTGCCTTCAGTTGGTCCAGAACTCTGCAGCAAGGCTCTTAACTGGAACAGGTTTAAACTCTGGTTTGAGAACCTGAGGACTCAGGTTAGAGAATCTGGTGATATAAATGGGAGCATGGGTAGCCCTGAAGGATAACGTGAAGATAAGCAGTTTTTGGACTGACTGGTGCCTGTCTTCAGAGCTCACTGGGTGCCAGGACACACACATACACATACACACACGCATACACACACACACACACACGCACGCACGTACACAGACATCAGAATCTACAACTTACTCAACATGAACGTTTTGGGCAATGAGGAAAAACCTGGAAGAAAACCAACATGTGCACAATGGCAGCAGGTGAATTCCACCCTGAAAGGCTCAAACCCATGCTTTTACTGATGCAGGACAACCATGTGAACCACCTGCCCCATCTCATCTTACAGTCAGGTTGGGACTTCAGTGTCCTGACTCCACGATGAACTTTTGGATGTGTGGCACATGACGAAAACCAGTTCACTCTCACTCCAGTAAGAGATAAATATTTGAGTATTTATCACTTAAGGTAAAGGGAAAGTTTAGAGTAAATCTATGAAACTCTTGGGAAATGAGAAACTAATACGGTAACTATCTCAAGAGTAAGAAATCCTCTCCTGGCCTACCAGAACAAAGTTGACACACATAGATCATAAAATAAATTGCAGAGTAATTATCATTCCATCAGTGATCCCTGTGTATGGATCGTGTAGATTTAAGGAGCCAGCATGTTGAGTAGGAGAGAGGAGTAGACAGGAAGATGGTCTGTTACAGAAGCAACATTAATCTGTTCCTCTTGGCACCCTTTGAAGAGCAGCAGCAGCAATGACAGGCTAAATGTTTCCAGAGATGTCACATTTCCACCTAATCTAGAAAGACTCTCGCCAGCCCTCTTCCTTTCATGTTTGATTGTGTGATGGAGAGTCTATGATAAACAGACGCGGGTGGCGGTTGAAGTGGGGGGTTATGCGAAGGGAACGCACTGCGTCGGCTTTGCCACCGGATCCAGATGCTTTCACAAATTACATCTTAGAGGGCTTCGACGTGAAGATCCGGGGTTTCTGGGATTGCATTGAATCTGATTAAAGAGAGAAAAACTGTTCCATCCACGTCTGTCACTTCTGCTCTTGCTGCTCCCAACGACATCATACACACAGATAAAGAACAGATGCTGCTGGAAGGTAACCTCAGATATATGACTCATCACTGTCACACCAGATCAGTGCAACAGGTACATTTAACACTGGGGGTTCTCTGGACTCCTTAAACTCTGGAAATGATGTCAGAGACAGTAATGAGACAAATACCCCCCCCCCCCCCCCCAATCCCCCAACTGAATGATATTTGTTAATTACACTCAAACGTTTCAGATCAGCAAACAAATGTCAGACAAATTTAACCCAAGTTTTCTCAATTGATTTTTCGTGATACTGTTGAGTCCAATATGTGTCCCACTCTTCCCTATAGAATCGTTTCAATTTGGGAAATGTTGAAGGGTTTTTCAGCATGAAGAGGTCAGAGGCCCAATGTTCACCTTCAGGGTGGACCAGTACAGTAGCTCCAGACCATCACACTTTCACCACCATGCCTGACTGTCGGTATGATGTTGTTTCTTTACTCCGGACAGAACAGGACACACACACCTTCCAGACTGTTCCACTCTTATCAGCTCACTGAATATTAGACTGGCCTTTGTGTTGTATTTAGTCAGCAGAGGGTTTGGCCTTGAAACTTTCCCATGAGGCTGTTTATGTCCCCTAGTCTCATTTTTGCATCTGAACGGTGACCTTTGACCTAAGCTGCTGTGCTCTTGGTGTTCTGGGATCTTTTATTAGAACAGATCATGACTTGCTGCTTTTTGAGATCATTCAGCCTACTTCATGTTGAAAAGAGGTTTGATTTAACTCATATCTTAAAGGGACTTTTCGGAGTTTTGAATTTTTATGCTCGTGATTGCCCCTTCAGGCCAAAAGTGTAACGGCAACTTCAATAGTAGGCTTGTGCACGAGGCGCGCGTGCTGTACGTGCACACTCCTTAACGAAAATAACAGCTGAGACAGTCCCGTGTGTGTGTGTGGCCCGGAGGTTAGAGGACAGGAGACTGTGCAGCTAATTAATTAAATAATTTGGTTCTGTACCTTTCTCTTCAGCACAGCCGACAAAGGTTTAAGATGGGTCGGTCCTGCATGCTCAGATCATTCCGTTCCTTTGCTTGAAAAATTGTTCCAAAATGAAAGTTGAACCCACATCTTTTTTATCTGTGAATGCAATGTCGTTCGGCAAGTCTCAAATAAAAATGTGGGCATCTTACTGTAAAAAAATATACCATTAATGTAAAAAAAGAAACTAAACTATGTTCACATCCAGAATCAAACCCGGGTCATCTGCACGAAAGTCCGGCGTCTTACTAGGCGTGCTAAAGCGCCAGTGACATACTTTGTATCTGTAATATTTATATCCTTGATGACAGCTGAAACAACGTTCAAAGAACGGAGGGCTATGCCTGAGCGTGAATGCGCATGAAGCAGCCTCCTCGACCAGGGCTCATTCTACAGGACCAGGGCATTGCAGGAGAATGTATGAAGAAGACATTTATTATTTCTATACATGTTTTGGCTGTCAAACTTCCATAATGCCCCTTTAAACTGTTTTCCAAGAAGAAGAAAAACATTTTTCACAAGGGTAGAGGTTAGTTTGGAAAGATCATTCTTGTAAGACACAATCTTATCATTTGGAAACGAATTTGCACATTTGCTCGGTTATCGTCTCAGAGTACAGGTAGAATATGTTTGCTGATACGACCCTTTTACGTGTCAAACATTTCAGATAGCTTTACGTTTTTGCAGCACTTTATATTTGCCATCCTTACAAACACATCCTTAGATGTCTCTTCCTGTTTGTCTCTATGTCTTGTCTCTTTTAAGGTGGAATATGGAACAGGAACACTGAAGTAACATCCAGTTTGTGGAGGTTGTAGCAGCAACATTAGACGTCGGGATACCAGGTTTGCTGCTGAAATGTCAGATTTTTTACTAGGAGCTTCACCTAAACTCACTCTGGTTTTAGATCTTTTATGGTCGCTCCTCCTCTGAAAAGGATAACAACATCTTCTAGGCTCTGAAGCAGCTGCTTGACTTGCCAAGCCCACCATTTTCCACAGTGCCACTGTCGCAGACTGTTTACTGTATTTGGCAAGCCTGCTGGTAGATGTAAACATTAACCCAGTGTTGTGTCCGTCAAAATAAATATTTTCTTATTTTTTAATAAAATATAGCTTTTAAAGGGAAATACTGCATTGTCATTCTGCACACCTCTTAACGCCACATGGAAGTTTATTAAAAAAAAGACCCATATTCAGCCTTTAAAGACACAATTACTGAATTTTGTGGATATATGCTCTCTGTCACCATCGTGAAATCAAATCTCCCTTTCGCGCATAAGAAGCATGTTTATTGGCTGTTTTCCAACTCACGTGCACAAACACATTAAGCTGCATTTCAGCATTGAAAAATGGCCTGTATTATAAAGTTTCATCAGGACTGTGTAACAACTTTATGTCAAACCGAACACAACAACCCTGGTGAAATAATTTCCTGCTTCTTCCGGCACTCGCAGAGTACAGACGCTTCTGCTTTTGCTACCTTATCTTTTTTTCCCAAGGCTCTTTGTCCTGTCTGCCCACAGAGCACTTCTCTGCATTTCTTCTGAAAAACCCTATTTTTTAGAAATGGATTCAATGAATTGGTCATTCAACGCGATTGACAAGATTTTTTCTACAATGAGAACGGAGGAGGGGGCTCCCACTTGCCCGCAAGGGACATATGCAGCGGGGTATATGCTCGATTCCTGGAGGGAGTGGAAGATCGTATGCTTCTCTCATTTGTCCATTGAGGACGTCGAAGATGTGTGGATGTTTGGCCTGATGATCACTGGATTTCTTCTGATTGGAGTGGGAGGATATCTGGTTTTCTGAAAATTTGGGAAGACGAGAGCGATTGGAGGGCGACCCGCACCCACGGAAAGCACCGTCCGTGTGGAGACCTCACAGACTGGGACAATACTCGAGGTGAATCGTAAGCTGGACAGTGTTCTAGCTGCGATACCGGTATTAGTGCACAAAATGGATGTCATCTCGGAGAGGGTTAATGGACTGTGTGGAGATGTTTAAAACCTGAATTGGCTTCACTGGAGGACTTGAATGATCAGTTACAGACTTGATGGCAGAGAGGAAAATTATCTCTGCCTGACCCAAAGTCTTGTTATCCGAATCTGACACAATGGTAGCCTTGTGAATGCCAACAACAAACCCCCACGAAGGAATGCAGACAGACGCTGTGAAAACCCGACCTACCCCCCCGCCTTCGAATTGGTGGACTTCAGCCCGGCGAGGTCATCAAAACTGCAAGTATCAATGTGCTCTGCACTCCTTCCAAGATCTCCTTCCCACCTGTGGCTACAGTGGCTGAGTGCCATAGGGCTGCTCTCGCTGGGGAAACAAGACCCCCCCCCCCCCCCCCCCGCCTTCCTCTCAGTGTCTCATGTTGTGAATTGTTGATGCTCGTGCTTATATGTTTGAGACGTTTTTTTTTTTTTTTGCATAGTAAAGCTACACCCTGCCGGGAGTAACTCTGGTATGCCTTTTTTCCCTCCCCCAATTTATCCTCATGTGATCCCCTTTTCATCTAATTAACGGTAGCGCGACTCTTGTTGTGAATGACCACAGTACCAATTCTTCAGTACTGAAACAACTGCCCCTCAGGGATGATTAAAGAGCAAGTAACGTCTAAATTAACTTTTTTTTTGCTGATGAACTGTATAAATGAGTGTCTAATAGTGTTTTAAATGTGTACGTGCATTCTTTATTTTAGCATTTTGGTGCATTTTCTTTAAAAATTAAAAATGCTGCCTAAATACCACAGTATAGCGCCATCTTCAGCTTAAAACATAGAATTTGACTCATTTTGAATAAATTTTAGCCAATGGCTAAAGAATAAGATACTACGTAAACCAGTAGAGTACTACGTAGCAGCTCTGTGTGAACGTTATAAAAGCAACGAGCATCTCGGCCACGCCTTGTGGCGAGTTGGGAGTTGGATTTACAAGCCAGTGTAGGAGGTTAGCCGTAGTTCAGCCTTAGCATATAGCGTTAGCATATCCTCGTCTTTAGCATAGCTTTTAGTGTTATAAATACTTATTTAGTGTTAGTTTGGCTGTTGGATATTGTAGTTTAGTTAGTGTTTGGCTGTTAGTGTAATTGGGAAAGTAGTTCGGGTTTAGTGCTCCATATCGTCTTAGTATTGGTGAGTAGGTGTAGTGTAGTATGCTTGCGGTGGCTCTGTGGGCATTTTACCCGCGATTCTGCACGTCTCCGTTTGAAGAGGGAGGCTGTGCCCACCGTGGCTCTTTCGCGATTTAGATGCAGCCCACCGACTCTGCTCCCCCACCATGGCGGGCTCCAGTCTGAGGTGAGTAAGCTAAATAAATGTTTTAACATCTTCTGAAGACAATTCCCTACCTAAATGCAAAGTCTGAGAGACGTGGTTCACTTCATTTAGCTAGTCAGTCGGTAATTCTGCAACAGTGGCTCTAACTGACGCAGCTCTAGTTGACAGACAGCATTACAGCGTGAAATCCAGCTTGTGAGGATATGTGAGGAATTCTGTTCAGGAGGTCACATTTCAGGCTCTCCACATCATGTGTGACGGACTTTTACGTTATAACAACGATCACACACTAGGATAGGTATAAAGCGCCTTCATAGGACAGTTTCTTTTGTATTTTATCTGACTTTATAAACTCCCAACAACAATGTGCTTCTATTTTTTTTAGGCTAAATCTACCCAAGACACTGGCTGTCAGACTGATTTAGCTGCAAGAATGCACTTGTCCAGGCTGACGTGAAGCCTTGCCTGTGGCAAAGGTGAATTATTTTTAATAATCTTCTATGTAAACATTTTATTATTACCTTCTAGTTTTAATTTGTTTTACAGATTATTGTTACACGTGATTTTATGCTCTTTTAAACATTTATAAATGTGCTGCTTCTTTGTTTTTACATAGCCAGCCAGAATGGAGTTCACAGCCGCAGTGTGTCTGGTGACCCACAGGGACCATGATGGAAATTCATCTTCCAGAAAGTCACAGAGCAGCGTCTACACCCCCTGAAAAGACCAAGATGTGCGGTGTCTGCTGTTGATTCCAGCTTCCACCTCAGTGACAGTGCAAGCTCAGTGAACTGTTCAAGGTAAAAAAAAAATTAAAACATTTCAGAATTTTTAAGATATTAACAATTAAATAAGTATGTGATTACATCATGACGGAGTCTACTGATTCTGGCCCTGTGAAACTTGGTGGTGACGTGTGAGCTGATTCACCTGGTAAATAACTTTTACATTAAATATTTTGTTTTTGCTATCAAAAGTAAATTAACTAATAACCTGCATTATTGCAGGACACTCAGCAAAATATGGACTCCCACCATGAGGCAGGCACACGTTAATATTCTATAAGAGCACATAAGGTGAGCAACACCACATATTATTGTACACTGTCCTGGATTTGTTTTCTTTCTGCATCTCATCATTAGCCTGGCTGATCACCTGATAACTCCTGTCATCTGGTTATGACAGCATGAGGACGTCCTCACACACCTGTAACCTATCAGCTCATCTGGCAGAATAGAGAGAGAAGAGACAACACCACATCTCCTGTTCCTGGAAAGCCTTCAGCCATCCTTCGATGACTGAGAACCTCCATCAGCTCTGTCTTCTGTCTGCCTACAATTATTATAATAAATATTGTGTTTGACAAGTTTTTTGTGCTGCCAAATATCTCATATAGATTCCAGTTTTGATATTTTAATGGATATTTATAAATTACATTGATTATCACATTTTTGTTGCATGTTTAACTAGCTCTATTGTGATGAATTAAACTAGCACCTCACTGTTAAAAGCTCGTTTTAATTTCAAGCATGTTTAAGTATTTATGGACATGAACAAAAACAGGAAATATATAAATTGAGATTTATTTAATTAATATAACAAATAAGGGGGAAAGTCATTGAAATGCACATTCTTCTGGAAGCTCCTGATCCTGACGACACCAGCAGAGGAGACCACCTGCAGACACCAGAGACCAGCTGCAGACACCAGAGGACCTAGAACCAAGAGAGCAGCTGTTATCAGTAAATAAATAAATCAGGGCAGTTTTAGTGGGCTGAACACATTACAGAATAATTTTCTCATGGGGTATTTTCATAACTTTGTATGCAGCAGACTGTAACTTGAGCCCAGGGCTACCGGAGAGCTGCTATCCAGCATGTTTCAGTGGTTTTCCTGCTTTAACAGGTTAGATTAGCTGTTAAGCAGCTCAGCTATTTGTTGCTGATTAAAACCAGGTGTGTTGATGCAGATAAATCTCTAAAACATGCTGAATACTAGCTCTCCAGGGCCGTGGAGACAAACCCTGCAGCTAATCTGACGCTATGGCTAATGGCTACTTACATTCAGAGCAGGTTCTGTTGGGTCGGTTCCACTAGTTTCAGGCAACTCACAAGCTCAAAACAATAAGACTCAGGTCCGCTTGTCTCCTCCAAATAGACTTGGTCCCTTTCTTCTCGAGTGTCTGGGTAAGGAGGGGGAGAAACGTCCTCCACTTCTAATAACTGCTCAGAGTGAAGGGAGCTAGCGTCATCTAGTTAGCCGTCATCTTCGTCACTGCCGCGGCTCCGCCCTCTCGGTCCTCCAGGCAACGCCTACTAATGGTGCATTTTTAAAAATTGATACGTGGGTGGAAAAGGACTCCGAGGCTCAGTTGACCTGCTCTTTAAAGTTTGTTTTTTTGTTTGAATTTGAATTTGAATTACCTATCCATTTGTAACACGGCTATAGTCAGGGTCGTAGAACATATCGTTCCTTCAAAAAGAGCTCTCCAGTTGGCCCCACATTGACTCTGGTCTTCGCTCTTGCTCTATCGCATTCTCTTTATCTTTCCCTAGATTCTTCTAATAGGGGATTTCTAGCTTTCTTTTGTGTATCTGCCGTTGCTCAAGTCTCTACACCACGGATCTACCACAGACATATATACATAGATGCCCCCTGGACTGGTGCTGCCTACTCGAGTTGCCGTAATGGCCATTCGCCCCAAGTGCATTCATCTCTACTGAGGAAGGTGTTACCCAACTAAAAAACACAGTTTATCAAGTTTTTCACAAAATCAGACACAAGGTATGGCATGATCATTAAAACACAAATATAATTAAACAAAATAAATAAAATTGACTTTGGAGAATGAGGAGACCCATCCAATATGGCGGCGATGCTGTTAAGCTCCACAGTGCTGAATTTGGCATCTACATATTCATGTCTATGGTGTCTATGTGATACTGCCACATGCAGTCAGTACTTCCAGGGGTGGACCGCCGGTCAAAACTTTATATTGCGGTGAACAAATTTGGGACCCCATAACACCCGCACATTTCCAAAAATGAACGTAATAGATGATAGTATGCCACCCAAACTTTCCAAAACCCGTTATTTTAAGGTGTGAAATTGCAGAATGGGTCTTTAATCCGGCATGTCCTCATATTCCTGTTTGTCAGTTTCATCTTCCCTCCATCTTTTCCTGCAGTGCTTGTGTTTGTGTCTCAACACTCTGTTAAAGAGTTATAAAGTCCTTGTGGTGAAAATACAGCGCTCCTAGCTGAGTTCCAGAGAGGAGAGAATAAACCGAGACAGAAGGGAAGATATGGGATGGGAGGAAATGAGGATGTGCTCATAAAAACATAATAAAAATACCAGAACACTCATGAAACATCTTTTAAGTGTTTTCAAATGAAAGTTTCTTCCACAAGTTCATGGATACATGTTTATAATGGAGTGCTGCTCACATGTACATGAGCACTTTTACAGCAGAGCTTCCTGCCAGTGTTTAGAAACACCAGAGGTGTTTGGCAATATGAAGAACATCAACAATTACTGAGTAAATGTTTGCAAAGTAAAGACATGCAGGCTATTCAATGAAACTTCAACTTCACGAGGATATTAAACGGCCTCCCTACATTTGGATCAGGTGAAAATCACACACTGGCATGCACAGATAAAATTGCACAGATGCAAAGCATTTATGCTCGGAATCCTCCACCTCTGGGGGCAGCTGGTGGCACTCTTCTCATGGGTTTGAGAGTGGTGCAGTCACAGATCTCCTGCTGAGTTTGGTATGAGCCATTAGGAAGAGATGGAGGAGGAGTGATCGGGGGAGGCAGTGGAGATGAGGAGGTTTAAGAGGAGGACATTCCTGATTTCCAGCCAGGCTGATCGGTAAAATCCTGTTCCTCATCTGTCCCACGGAGGCAGAGGTCTGAGGAGCCTGCGGGGCGTCCTGTGACTGCTACATCTCGTTAGCGTGGAGAGGAAGGGATGAGCGAGGCTGAAACTGAGAAAATGACACAGTGACAGCAGTTCTCAAGCCTGCAGCCCGTTGGCTCGGGTTTAATTGGAGAAAGGGGAGAGGTGTGTGTATCATTTTAATGCATCTAGCATCATAACTCATCACCACAGGAGAGCCATTCCGTCTTTCACCGGCCAACAATTTGGGACATGAAAGGATTTTTTTCCTGGGGTAAAACCTTAGCCCATAATTCATGGCACGTTTAGTTCATAATGTACAGCACTTCCTGTGACTGGGTGGGATCACACACTGATCAGACCTTCAGCGAGGTCTGTCCCACCGCTGAATAAACCAACAAATCAGTTTCAGAAGCACCAAGACTTTCCTGGTAGTTTCTTTTCTTTTTCTTTGTTTTTATAAGACAATATTTCTGTGTTCTTTCGGACCTCCTCATCTGTGGAAAACCACCAAAGCTCCACATTCATCATCTACATTTGTTGATGATGACAAAATGGAGAAAAGGCCATAAAACACCTTTTTTTTAAATTCCAATTCCCTCAAGCATATAAATATTGATGCTTTTACAAGACACATGGTTTATGCTTTAATGCTGAAGGAAAAAATCTGGACAAAGTGGCGTGCAATTAATCATTTTACACAGAAGGATAATAAAAGTATAAATAGGTGAGATGTGAGAATGTTTGAGCTTTAAAAACCTGTTAACATCAATTATAAACCCAACATACAGGAACAAACTGGCAACTGGGAGCCTTGAGACCAATAAAGCAAAACATAATGTGGAACATTAATACTGTACATTATTTAAAAAAACATGCTTAAAAGTGTTGCTTTTACTAACACTCAAAAGGCCTCGCATGCCAGTTCTAACTAAAATCTTGGATGGATATTTAGGTTTGATAAAATCAGAAATAATGGTATGCACCCATTGTGATACCAACAGAACAATGTAGGAAATGCAACTTGTTCATATTAGTTTTTATCTGAGAGAGAAAAAGACCCTAAATTAGATATCAGATTCCAACAACCCAACAAAGCTGCCGGGCTCGGGTGTTGTGGCGCTGTGGTGCGACCCACGTTGTGACACAAAAAGGAAAGAGTTGGAACAAAATCAAATAAATGTAGGATCGCTCTTCCAGCTATAATAAAGAAGAGATGTAGATAAATTAAACAATTTGGTCCAGTTCCCATCAGATTTTGGTAATTAGCAGCCGCCATTTTTACGGTTTAGATTTGGGTTTGGTAATCGGATATAATGGTCAGATGTGTTTAGCACAATTATATAGATAACGAAGATGAATTTGGACATGGACTTCAGTGTGGAACTACAAGTGCAAAATGGTCGTGCAAAAGACGTAGCAGTTTTATTTAATGACAGACATCTAGCACACTTTCATCACATTCAAAACTGAAATTACCTAAAAGTTGTCACATACCAAAATTTTTACATTTCAGAACATTTAATCTGATCTAAATTTTGACTTCAAATGTTACATTTGTTTCTAAAATTTAAACCTACATATTTATGTATAAATGCTTCCTTAAAATGTGAAACAAAATATGTAAATTGTACAAATTCTCCTAATGCTCTGATCTAGTGTTTTAACCTGAGAGATAATCCGGGTTAAGTTTGACAAAAAAAAAATTCATTTAATTTTAGTCTTTCAATTAAAATTATTTTTTTAAGTCACAATTTAATCATCCAATTTGTTAGAGTTGTCTTATTTTAGTGGACTAAAATATTTGTATGTTTCTTCTGATGCAATACATTTTAGCTGTAAAGGACATATTAACTACACCTACCTGTAACTGTAAAGACATATGAGAAATTTACATTTCACAAATTGGATTAATAAAACTCTATTTTTATGATTGTTTTAATAACAATATTAATGGGAAAATACCAACAGGAACACTGACAGTTTGAAATTGTGCCTCTCAATTAGGGGTGGGCAATATAAACGATATAAGGTAGAAAAGATATAAAATTGGGTAATGATAGAGTTTTTGGCTATATCGCAATACCGCGATATCGCGATAACACATGACGTCACTAAAATGTGCACCCTTCTGACATTGGGACAACAGAATGGCAGTTGATGCAAGCATGGAGTGGGTGGAGGAGGAGGCCTATATGCCTCATGTGGCATATATTTGCCACATGAGGATATTTAAAAGCATGTCATTTTGACATTTATAAACAGAGGAAAAAATATAACGCAATATATATCATTACCGCACATGCTTCAGATTATATCGCAATATAGATTTGAGGCCATATCGCCCAGCCCTACTCTCAATATTAATTTAAAAAAAATCTGTATAGTGTGCAGTAATATTTGTGAACATATCATACCATCAAAACATTAAAAGATATTACTCTGCAGAGGTAAATTTTCTTTTAGACTGACTGATCAAGGTGGGACACCTGAACGTTTCTCCTTACTAAAGCACCGCTAGAACACCGAATGCTGATCATATTGGCCGTAACAGCGCAAGAAAAAGAAAAACGCTTAGACAACAAGATGCGCGGTACGCTGCTTTGTGAGCTTGGTTCGGTTCACTGAGCTCCAGCACCAACTCTCCGGCTCCCGCTAGCTGCTAACAACACCATAACACTTCTATAAGGGGAAACCCCGGATGCATACTCTTCAAACAAATCGTTTTTTAAATCATCACATTTACTGCTTTTACCCCCAGCTGCGGACATTTTCTCCTTTGAAACACAACTTTTACTGGCAAAAACATCAATTTATGACGACTGGTTAGCGGTAGCTTGTTCAAACAGTGGCCGGCTCCAAACTCTGATTGTTTTTTTCTCAATGAGTCCTGCCTGTTCCACTTGCTGGTTAGTTTTTTTTTCCCCGGTCTCTCATCTTTTCCGTTATCTGATAGAATTTTTGTTTCTGTCAATTTTCGTTGTTGTTTCTTATTCATCGACAAAAATGTCGGTCAATATTCGTCGTAATTTTGTCTTTATTGGTGCGTATGTTTTCATTTCAGTCGTCACGAAAAAAGAAAAATATTTAGTGTTGTGAGAAAACTGTGCTACTGAGGCTGTGTTATATTACAGGTGGACACACACACACACACACACACACACACACACACACACACACACACACACACACACACACACACACACACACACACACACACACACACACACACACACACACACAAAATCATGGCCGCTTTTGTTTAAGGAAGACATCACAGACTTTTTTGCGCATCCTTTGCCCCACCTACATGCTCAGATGTCCCCATTCCTGAGAAGTGTGTGTGAACAAACCCTACCAGTGCGGGACCCGAACCGATTCTACACAGCCCAGTCTGCACTGGCCCAGATGGGAAACTGTCACTAGATCCCTGTGACACATAGCACTTCATGAAAACTGTTTAAAGAAGGAATCAAATGTCATCTTTCTTTGAAAGAATGTATATTCAGTCATCTTTTTTTAAAGTTCCTACATCCATCCATCCATTTATCCGGAGTCGGGTCGCGGGGGCAGTAGCCTAAAGCAAGAGGCCCAGACTTCCCTCTCCCCAGCCACTTGGGCCAGCTCCTCCAGGGAATCCCAAGGCGTTCTCTGGCCAGGTGAGAGACATAGTCCCTCCACCATATCCTGGGTCTACCTTTAGGTCTCCTCCCGGTTGGACGTGCCCAGAAAACCTCACCAGGGAGGTGTCCAGGAGGTGTTCTGATGAAGCCAACAGGACCACATCATCTCCAAAAAGCAGAGACCTGATCCTCAGGCCACCAAAACGGATGCCCTCCACACCTTGGCTGCGCCTGGAAATCCCCTCCATAAAGGTTATGAACAGAATCGGTGACAAAGGGCAGCCTTGGCGGAGTCCAACCCTCACTGGGAATGAGCCCAAATTACTGCCGGCAATGCAGACCAAGCTCTGACATCAGTCATACAGGGACCTAACAGCCTGTATCAGGGGCCTTCATACCCCATACTCCTGGAATACCCCTCACAGGGCCCCCAGAGGGACGCGGTCAAACACCTTCTCCAAATCCACAAAACACATGTAGACTGGTTGGGCAAATTCCCACGCACCCTCCAGGATCCCCCTAAGGGTATAGAGCTGGTCCATTGTTCCACAGCCAGGACAAAAACCTCATCGCTCCTCCTGAATCTGAGGTTCAACAATCTGTTAGACCCTCCTCTCCAGAAACCCTGAATAGACCTTACCAGGAAGGCTCAGGAGTGTGATCCCCCTGTAGTTGGAACACACCCTGCGGCCACCTTTTTTAAATAAGGGAACCACCATCCTGGTCTACCAGTCCAGTGGGACTACCCCGATGTTCACGCGAGATTGCAGAGCCGTGTCAGCCAACACAGCCCCACAACATCCAGAGCCTTAAGGAACTCCGGGCGGATCTCATCCACCCCTGGAGCCTTGCCACAGAGGAGCTTTTTAACTACCTCAATGACCTCAGTACCAGATATTTGAGAACCCAACTCAAAGTCCCCAGACTCTGCTTCCTCACTGGAAGATATGTCGGTGGGATTGAGGAGGTCTTCGAAGTATTCTGCCCACTGATCCACAACGTCCTGAGGTCGGCCTCCTCAACAATGGAGGCACGAGACAGGGTCCATTCAGACTCAATGCCACCCGCCTCCCCCGGAACATTTTGGAAGTTCTGTCAGAGGTGGGAGTTGAAGCTCCTTCTGACAGGAGACTCTGCCAGACGTTCTCAGCAAACCCTTGCGATACATTTGGGCCTGCCTGGTCTGACCGGCATCCTCCCCCACCATCTGAGCCAACTCACCACCAGGTAGTGGTCAGTTCACAGCTCCGCCCCTCTCTTCACCCATGCGTCCAAGACATGTGGCCGCAGGTCAGATGAAACAACAAAGTCGATCATCGAGCTGCGGCCTAATGTATCCTGGTGCCAAGAGTACATATGGACACCTTTATGTCTGAACATCGTGTTCATTATGGACAATCCATGACTAGCACAGACGTCCAATAACAAAACACCACTCACATTCAGATCGGGGGGCCATTGCTCCGAACCGCACCTCTCCAGGTCTCACTGTTGTTGCCCACGTGAGCATTAAAGTACCTCTGCTGAACAAGGGAGTCACCTGAAGGAGCACTCTCCAGTTCCCCCCTCCAAGGTCTCCAAAAAGGGTGGGTAGTCTGAACCGTAGTTTGGTGCATAAGCACAGACCACAGTCAGAACCCGTCCCTCCCACACGTAGGCAGAGGAGGGTCACCCTCTCGTTCACTGGTGTAAACCCCAACGTCCCAACGTACAGGCACCAAGATGGTACCAACTAGTATGCCCACCCCTGCTCGGCGCCTCTCAGTGGGAACAACTCCAGAGTAGTAGAAAATCCAACCCCTCTCAAGGAAACTGGT